>NC_084998.1:18739397-18777813 GCF_963854185.1 Sardina pilchardus
TCTGAAGACATAGCCTGGCAAGCCAAACTACACAGAAATGTATAGTCTGGGGTCGGACCATTCACAGAGTTGAAGCCTGTGGGTGGGATGAACAGTTGTCTTTCAAACTGCCTCTGCACGTAATAGGCCAGCATTTGTGACCAATCGTAGGTGGTCGGCAAAACGGCAAATACTTCCTTCTTTAAAACGAATGACTTGTGCTACTTTCTGCTCAAACTTCAAAGAAAAGCCTAAGTCTAACTCTTCCGAAACCGATCCAAACGAGCGCGCTTCGTTAGCCTCATCCATCTTTTGTTTTTCTCTATGGTTGTGCGATACGGTCTCAAACCCAACTCGTCGAACGAGGACGCATGGTCCAGCCCCCTGGCGTCTTATCGGAAGCCGAAGGTGAGCTAAGCTAAGGCGGGCTAAAGGACTCCGTACACAGATAGAGGGTTCTGATTGGCTAGGCTGAACTCGAGCCTAGCGCAGGCTTGGCCTCAACGGTGCGACCCTAGACCATCCCGCTAGGCAAAAATGTTTTTTGCCGCTAGGGTGCGTCTAGATTTCTAGGCTACTGAAGACAGGCATAAGCACAAATTAGCACTGTTACGCCTTATAAACAATAACCTTGAGGATGTCTTTGATGTACACTATTGTAATTACAGTATTACAGTAATGAGGCCAAATAATCTGTGGTGGTTGTGGTGGGATGAGTAGGTAAATAATGGAATCAGGTCCAGCAGGGTTTTTTTTGTCTTTGGACAGCTTCACCTCACTCCAGTGTCTAATGGAGGCTGTTTTTGTCTCTCTTGGAGCATCCTGGAGTGTGTTTTGTGTTGTTGAGGCCATGCTAATTAGACACCAAGGTGACATTTCAAGTAGCCTGTGTAATGTAGGGGAAAATAACAAGTAGGTCTACATGTGATGAAAGAAAATGGTTGCACGGTTGCATTATTATATCACAAGACAGGGATTCTCAATTCAACATAGGGAAGCTTAACATATCTTCCATGTATCCATTCATGAAACACTGTTTCTCTCTGGTGTCAGTAGGATAATAGTCAGCCAATAGTAGGGTAATAGTTAGCCATTTGCAGAGGTAGAAAAGTACAGCTTCAGAAAGTAAAGGTCCAACCTCATTATCTGTGACAAACCATTCACTTAAACCAGCTGATTCTAATTAGCACAACTCTTCAGCCAGGTAGAGCAGCTAATTGATGAGATCACCTGTTAAGTGCACAGGGAGAACCAATATACATGATTGGACTTTTACTTTCTAAAGCTGGACTCTTCCACCTCTGCAGACTTGTAGTTAAAGAAGATAATCTCACAGAGTTAAGTTGTGTCTTATATAGAGACACAAAAGACTTCCCAATATAGCCAAACAAGCAAAATAATGAGAGAGCAGATGAACACAAAGAGGAGAGAGGATGATTCAGGGTGAAATGTAAGAGGCCTGTTGCAAGCAAGGTCTCAAGTATATTTACTGTGTATTTTCCACTGTGTAGTTTCCATGCACCTATGGTCATGTGCAGTTGAGGTAAATCTCAAGTCTTGAAAGTTAAGTCTGAGGTTAATTCCTATCGTTGCTGGTGGGCAGACATCCATCTACCACGACTGCACAGTGCTATGCAAGTAGCATTTCACCATTGTTCAGTATTCAAGTATTGTATAATATATCACACAGGTAAGATCTGTAGTGTCAGTCCTCCCTCCCACACACACGCATACACATACACACACACACACACACACACACACACACACACACACACACACACACAAAAATACAATCGCAAATATAGACTTATGTAGAAGACAAAACATGCATGCGCATACACACACACACACACACACACACACACACACACACACACACAAAAATACAATCGCAAATATAGACTTATGTAGAAGACAAAACATGCATGTGCATACACACACACACACACACACACACACACACACACACAAAACCACACACACACACACACAAAAAAAAAACCACACACACAAACACACACACACAAAAATACAATTGCAAATATAGACTTATGTAGCAGACAAAACATGCATGTGCAATTGTGCATACACATACACATAAACACACACACAGTAACATACACACATACATACACACACACACTCCAGTTTGAAGAGCAGTGTAAACAACCTCGCCTCCATTCCTCGATCCAACTTTCCACTCTAAAAATGAATATTTTGTTTCGTAACACGTCTATAACATATCACTTTCAACGTGTATACAGAGAGGGTTAAAAGCGGAGTAATCAAGGATCTTTGGTGTATATTGAATATTTCACAGCAGACACATGAACATACACATTACACAGCAAGTAGTCATAGTGCACAGCTACTTGCACTCACAGCCTATGTTGCATATATTAACTTCTACGTTACAAATTATGGAAGGACCAGAAAATGGGTTTGTACATAAATGCACTCAAACTAAACCCCAGGCATATGATATGATCTGCTCTGATGTCCCCAGTCCTTGTGTGTGCACACACAAACACACACACACACACACACACACACACACACACACACACTGTAAGTATTGGCCAAAGACCACTGTCTCAACCACATAACTGACCTGATATAAATCTGTTTGGATTCAAATGTACAATCCTCTGTGTGTGGGAATGATTGCGTGATGCCATTTATTTGTCTAATTCAAACCAGTGAAGGCTTGCCTTTGTTGTTCTCATCACACAGGTGCGTCTGCGAGCATCAGCTGGACAAACCATTTCGGTTTCAAAGACACAGGCTTTCGGGCTGTTTTAATGTGATTTTGATTTGGATGTAATTTAATCTAGCCTTCAGAAGGATTTATAAATAGCTTGGTTGCATAAGAAGACATAATACTCATTTTAGATTGAGCACAGCACAAAATTCCTTTAGAACAGTCCGAAAGTATTCTCTAAGCTGTTATTGCTTTTGACGGAGGTTCTTTAAAATCTTGATTACAAAGCTGTAAAGTGTCTCACACTGCAAAACTAAAGTTGCATAATACACCACTTTACCTATGTATCTTCATAGTATTCACAGTTTCTATCAATAGCAAATAGTAAAGCGATAGTAAATTATTAATCCATGCAGGGCTTTGCTTAAGTAAAGGGACAAAATACTGGAAAAGGTTCTCTCTCTCCCAAATAACGGCATGAAATATTGAGCATTAGCAATGCATTTTGTGTCTTTTGGGACTGTGAAAATATGGAGACGGGGGCAGTTCTGGTACTCAGGCCAGCAGAATGATCGTTAATGGAGGGCTGTACTACTCTCTAACCTCCTGAATATGAATGGTTATGGCGCATAGAATGGACAGAAAGTGCTTCAGGACTGCTGGGGTTTACACATTTCTTCAGTGCAGAACACGCACCACAAGACGCTATTCAAAAATGTTTTTGTTCTTCTTTTTATACTGTAAATCTATACATTTTTGTTATATAGAAATATACCAACAATATGCCAGTATAAAAATGTACCCCATAAACATGGTAAGGATCGGTCTATTGAGTGCAAGTATACACCTTCACTAATCAAGTCATTCAAGTAGTTTGCATCTATCATAAATGATGAAGGTGTAGCCCACTGCAGGTTTACTCCAAGCAGAGAGGAGCAAAGTAATTTTGCTGTGCAATTTTACAACTAGCTTTCTGACACAATTATGTCAATGCAAAGCAATAAGAGCAAACTCTGTGATGCCAAATGTTTGGATTCTTATTCTGGATAAATACCAAGTGAGGAAAAGGCATGTTCTTTTTTGTACTGTGATCATGCTAAAAATAATAAACCAACTGTGGCTGTTAAATACAAATGAAATCACCTTCAAAGTCAGGGGTTTCATACTACATTGCCTACAGTAGTGTCTCTTTGTAATTACATCATTGTAAATCATTCATCATTCTAAAAAGGTATATTATCCAGCTATCACAGAAAACCAGAGATTGGAAATATTGACTGGCCATGTTATTAATGACAACCTTTATATGAGATGATGGTGGCATACTGTGACTCCAATTGGGAAGTCATATGGGTATCCTTCACATTTCCTGGGGAAGACTCTAAACCTCAGTAACAGCATTAGCCACGCCAGAAAATGTCATACCCAGAGTTTGCCTCTATACTGCCACCCTCTGGCAGAACATGTACTTTTCTACCAGAGTGAACAATACATTCCAAGATATAGCGTGCTGTTCACATCCTCTTTTGAATTATTAAGTGTTGTGCTATATTGCATAATACAAGATTGAAAAAAAGAAAAACCATGAGTAATACTGACAGTCATTGTGTTATTTTACAAATATTACCCAAATATATAACCTGGAATAATGTACACAATGACCCACAATCATTTCAATTGCAAATTTATTAAATTAATATAAAAAAGTCACTTCTTTGTTGTTTTAAGAGAGGGTGTGAGTACTGTGAAAGACACTTGTCTCGGGCTCTGAACTGGTGCTCTCAGTAAGTGCACTGAAATGCTGCCCATGCTGCATGCACCTGCATATAGTAAAAGGATCAAGCAGTCTGCTGTTTCATAGCAAAAGTGGAAACTCTGAGGTAAGCTGCAGTGATAATGGGAAAATAACGCAACAGACAGTTCAATAAATATAAAAATAAAAATCTAAACCATATGTACAAAGTCAAGAATGGCAAGTCGTTTTTTTTTTTTTTTTTTTACACAGAAGATGTGAAACATTGTGAACTAATGAATTATCAATACCACATTTTGGGTTGCTTGGAGATTGTCTCAGTGTTTGGGAACATTTTGGTCAACAAATACAATATTTTCATCAAGACCTGATTTTTGCCAGAGTATAAAACTCAAGCCCACAGATGAGCTACTTACATTATAATCAAGAAGCAGCAAAGACAGATGTGCAAAGAACATTAAACAGGGTGCAATAGCAAAGATTTGTGGTTTCAGGATATAAGCAGCCTTGCTTATAAAAAGCTATCATAGGACATTTAACTCTTTCAATTGAATAAAGACAATATGAGACAAAATGTGTTTCACTGTGTCTAGACTATATGTATGTGCATTGTGTGTTGACTAGACCGTATAGTGCTGTCAAAATGTAAGTAACATGTACAATCTTACTGCTTTCTCTTGCTGACTGAATGGGTCGTAAAGGTAAAAAAAAAGTGCAAATGTTGCAAGCTGGCTTTCCCCTTCAAACATTGTTAACCTGTAAATGTTAATGTGAACACTTCTATCATACTATCAATGAGAACTTGTTCAATTCAACCATGTTGCAGTCATTAGATTTAGCCGGGTCAGTGGCTGGCTAACCAACAACAGTAGCCATTAGACTGGACGGATCTTCTCAAATGAGCTGAAATCTTGACATGATGACTACAATTTGGGAAAAAAAAGTCTTTTAGTGACAAAATGGCAAGTATCTATTGCACTGCTGGTCTCCTTCTCAATCGTTTGAACAAGTCCTGTCTCCTTTTCTCTGCCAGAAGCTCCTGAATCCGTTTATTATGTGTTCTCTCTCGGAACGGGTGAGGTCGTTTCCTGAGAAGAAAGACATTCGGAGAGACCTCGTTGTCGACGTCAATAATCTTGTACGACACGTCGACAGAGTTATTGTCTCTCCTATCCTCTGTTTTTGGGGACGTGGGGGTGGTGTGGGGTGCGCTTGTGACCGGCAATCTGAGCACTTTGGTATTTTTGCGAGGGTGCGGGATCGAGTCGCCTCTGGACTCGACAGTGACCGGTGCAGGCTTAGTGGTGGGACTCCAGGATCTGACCACATCCAACCAGGATGTGGGGACGTAAGACCTGGGAGCTGTGGAAGTTGTTGTTGACCCTGGACTGGTGCAGTCGCATTCGGCATCCCATGTGGTGCTGGTGCTGATGGGAAACGTTGTCTCCTCGTAAGTGGTTGTAGGCTCCGGCGTAGTGTGCACCTCCGTACTGAAGAGGTCAGTGGCGCTCACTGTGGTCCTGTGCACACTGGTGACGGGGACCTCAGGGAGATAGTCTTCAGTGGGATCAAAATAGTCGTAGGCTGGAGTGGTGGACGTGGTCTGCGGACTGGTCTGCGGACTGGTTTGCGGGGCTGTCGTGGTGGTGGTGGTGGTGGTGGGGCTGGTCCAGTTGGAGGAGGTGTAGTTGGCCTCATTGCAGGCCTTGCAGCACATCTGCTTGTACACTTGATTGGAGCAGTATTTGCTCAGCATCTCCATCCGACAGAAGACGGACTTGTCCCCCTTACAGGGCTGCCCTGAAAACACAAACCAGCAGAGGTCAGAGAAGCGAACAGGTCAGGGAGAGAACTGACCAAACATGGAAAGCACACTGGAAGGAGTGAAGGAGGAAAAGACAGAGAAAGCGAATAAGAAGATCAAAAAAGATCAAAGCAGGACAATCCATGCAATCTTATTTGTGTGTTATATTTCCCTTATCTTTTATTTCAGAAACTTTGCAAAACCTTAACGAGAAGAAGGAAAAGAAAGCACAAAATCATTGTGCACATATAACGCTTTTGTCATCATGAGAATGTAATTAGAACATTGCACAATCACACATTGGAGCAAATGTATCATAAAAGCCCTGTGTTGATCCCAAATGGACTCAAATAAAACTCAAAACAAGACAAAAGGTTTCAAAAGAAAAGTCTCTGTTCTTATATATGGTTGCATGGTTGCAACCAACTATCAGTTGCTATTGCAACAGTAGTGCCTGTATCAGAAGCGAACATTCGTTCAAAAGAATCTGGTGAAATATTTCAATTTCAGAAGTTAACAGATGCCAAGAAAGAGCCAGATCCAGTGAACAGTGAACACACATTGTCCATGCATGCTGCTGGTCTCCACACAGCCCTACCATGTGCTGGAAAAGTCCTCAGCCATCTCGTGTCTAATTGGATAACTGAATAATTACGGTCATTGAGGGCTAATTGTTCAGACAGCACAAACTTAAGTTCTGTGGCGAGACAGCTGGGGCTGATGGAGACAGTTCCGTGCGCCACAGTGCACATGATGACATTCAAGGGAAAATATGCGAGCATTTAAATAGAGACGAGCGGAGCTCTTGACCATTTACTGGACACAGCTGAGAGACAGAAATCTTGTGGATGACTCAATTCTTTCTGCGCTCCGTCCTGTCTGATTTATGATCCTGATTCTGAGGCAGTTCTATAGAAAATGCGTGTGATATCAAAAATATATACGTGTTCGAAATGTTGTCTCCAGGCCACCACACAGAGCTATAAACTTTCACATAAAATCATGACCACAACATGAGAGAAGTTATATATACTTTTTTACGATTAGGCCTACATACAGTAATTCATTCTGACAGCAGAACAACAACAGTGCTCTTAAGTATATAAGCAAACCATTTTTTTTTTTTTTTTACACATTTTCATGCCAGTTGTCCTTCCATGTCAGTCTGGCAGGACAGACGTCAACAAAATATTGAGAATATAGAATCTCCATGATCATATAACATGGAACTCTTCAAGAGACGCTGACGTTTAGTTAAATACCGTTATCATCATTTAATATAGTTGATATACATTTATGTAGATTTCTCTCTAAAGAGTGAAAATGATAGTCATTATGTAAAGTTGTTCAGTAAAGTCCCTCTGATTTTATAACAGCTACAACAATACACGAATCAGTGGCGCTTAGATACCTGCAAAATGCATTTGGTGTAAACAGACTCATCTGCCCTTTGAATAGCTGCATGTTCTTTTCATACAAAAGAAAGGTAACCTTGAAGTGGTGGTATGCAATGTTCGTCTGGCTAATCTTTCCAAAGTAAGGCAAAGAATATTTCATTAAGGGAGTAAAATGAGGACTGAGGTAAATATATCCTGTACATGTTTCTCAAATGAATGCCCAGTCTTAATCTAAACAAAGGAAAGGTTTTGAATAAAGGCTGCTATTAACAGAGATACAGTTGAAGACATGTTTGTTTGTAAAAGAGATAAGGCAAAATAAAGTTACAGTCTGTCCCTCAAATGCACATACAGTATGTGTGTACAGGTTTTCACACTGGTTTTAAATTTCAGAATATAGGTTAAACCAACCTGTCATATCTAAATACACATCAATCGTTTGCTTCAAAGTTCAAGTACAATCTATGTAAAAATATTAAGTTTCCCCACAACAAGAGGAACGTCTTTACGGAGTAATATTGCTTCCATATGTCCTTCCATGAACTTCACTAAAGTGTGAAATAACAGCAACAGCTTGTCAGTTTTTTATCATTCCCACCCAGTTAAAACGACTCCTCTCTGTGAGCAAGTCGGTCACAATCTCCGTCGGCTCTCTGTGCATCGGCACGGGAACAAACTCCCGATAGTTTATCCGAAAGCCCAAAAGCTCGACAGAACCAGCTCTCCCCCCCCCTGACTCCACTGGCTGGCCCTGTTGACAGACTGCAAGGTGTCGGCCAGGAAGATGCAGCAGCAGCAACAGCAGCAACAGCAGCAGCAGAAGGAGAAGGAGAAGAAGAAGGAGGAGGAGAGGTGGAGGAGAGTCAGCAGAGGGCTGCCTGACTCCAGACAGAAGCAGAAGAGGAGGAGGAGGAGTGAGCCTCCAGGCTGAGGTCGAGCAGAGAAGGAGCACACAGAGGAGGTGGAGGAGGTGTTAGTCAGGGCAGAGAGCCTTGCAGGCAGAGAGACACACAGAGAGGCAGGACCCAGGCCAGCAGAGGCTCACTCCGCGCGGGCCACTGGCCGTTATACAGGGGGCATTTACTTGAGGAGGTCTTGGGCGCAGAAACCTTCGGGTCGGGTCTGGAGAGCCACTGGATTATGAAGTTTCTTGTGTGATCTGGGGGGGGGGGTGGGCAGAGAGATATAGAATGTGTTGTCTTTAGATTGTGTCGGTATTTACACACCAATAATGCATACTGATTGATTCTATGGATTTGGATTTGATTAACCCTACAATCACATTTGCTACAACAAAGAAAATGTGATTTTAGCGTTAGGAGCTGGTCAAACGACATCAGTTAGCGAAGCAAGTAGTTGCTTGCTAACATGATAACACAAAGTACAGTAGGTGGCTGGCAGATAGATCGTACAAGAGCTCAGACATATTTTTTGATTTCTAGAACTTTTCTAGAACTTTTACAAAATATAAGAGCACAAACCCTGATATTCTTCGTTAATACAGAAATACTGCCATTACATCTGCTAGTGGTCGTGAGGAGACGACTGCTGAATGTGACAAAAATGTTATGGGCTTGAAATTGTGTAAAATCCCTGAATGCACCTTTAACTTTCAAGCAAAGTACATCAGATCGTCTTCACTCCAATTGGCAGTCAACTTGTCGCATCGCTCAGCATTTACATAACATAGACTTCATGACTATTTTGGCCCTGCCTTGCTCGCAGCAAAACCACCTCTTGTCTCGTCACTGTGAAACACCTACTCCCATTGAAAATGAATGGCAGCCAGTCGCATTGTCGCTCTCTCTATAGCTAGTGTGACTGTAGGGTAAGACTGAGTAGCTAGCTGTAGTTCAGAGAAGCTAAGTGTCATGCAATCTGTTGAAAATGCCGCACAAAGAGGCCAGATCAAGCTGGAGAAATAATGAGCGGCGGAAGGAAAAGATTTATGACTCATTTAACTGAAATGGAATTCTACGGAGAGCTAAAAGTGTGCAATATGTGCTAGCCTACTTACTGGGGCAGGGGACAGGATGACAGGGTCGGATGGTTTCTGGTTTGACATCCAAGCACTGGCCCTCTGCGTTGTCCACTGCGTTGCACTGGACCTGCCTCTCCTGTGTCCCATTGCCGCAGGTCACTGAACACTGAAAACACACACAAATACTCATTGTATGATTTTTGTAAGCCAACTGGGTGATTTGAATGTTTATACACTTGTAAAATGTGCTCACGCATAATCCTACACACTGACACACACGCACACACGCACACACGCACACACACACACACACACAAACACACACACACACACACACACACACACACTCACACAAACCCAGAGACTCTGCCAATTTGACACACATACACATGCGCACGCTCATGCACACACACACACACACACACACACATACACACATCCACGCACAGGTAGGTTTACATCTTGTAGCAACCGTGTGTGTGGGTGGCAGGATTTGGATTTAGGCTATTGCTTGTTTTGTTATACAAACAAGGAGAGCTTGTAGCTACATGAACATCCTTAGACAATGCAACACAGCTGCAGGAGCTTGAGGATTCTCCTTCATTTATCACAAATGCATGCGCGTACACACACGCACACACTCACACACACACACACACACACACACACACACACACACACACACACACACACACACACACACACACACACACACACACACACACACACGCACATTTTTAGTTCTTACACTGTGTTTTCTCTACTTTTTTCCTTTTTCCATTTACTCCATTTATTCATTATTTTTTTTTTTACTCAAAAAGCCCTACTAGGGACAAATGTTGTAAATTAGCGTCAGCTAAAAACGCTATGATGCATGCATCAGATGACTTTTTTAAGCTTGTCTATGTTTTTGTAACTGTCCCTATCTAAATAAACCTTAATAATAATAATAATAACACGCACACACACACACACACACACACACACACACACACACACACACACACACACACACACACACACACACACACACACACACGCGCGCACCAGGGACCAGGGTCCAGCCCTCCACTGTGCTGGGCAGAGCTGGCGGTTGCAGGGCTGTCTGCTCTCGGGCCGGTCGTCGTTGCAGAACTTGCTGTGGATGAAGCGGCGCGAGCCGTCAGCCTGGGGCTGCACACAGCGGACGCTGCGCACCTGGTAGCCCGTCTTACCGCACGACCGGCTGCACTCCTCCCACTCGCCCGTCTCCCAGCTGGGGGACAGAAAAATACACACACACACACACACACACACACACACACACACACAGACACAGACAGAAAGACACACACACACACACACACGCACAATACACACACAGACACACAGACACACAGACACACAGAAACACACACACAGACACAGACACACGCACACACACACACAGGAGATGATAATGATTGAGTCACAGGAAAACGTTTCATATAGATAAAACACTGTATAGCCGCCCATAGCATTATAGCCTACAGGCATGAAAAGCTATGTTTAGAAAAAAACATTCATATTGTGTACTGTACATTGGTTGGGAACACTCCTTGACATTGCACGCTCTGCCGATGGCGCGGGGTTTGGGAATATTTGAACAGTAGGTGCGGTGGACCATCTTGCCGTCTGCTTTTCTCCTGCAGCCGAAGCGTGTGTACTGCTTACCTGCGCGGAGACAAAAAAACAAGAGCTCAGCACTCACACCTCTCTTCCCTCCCAAGCAACTGATTAGCCTGCAGCAGCTTTCATTAATCACACCTCTCGCTGCGAGGCTCGGGAACGAAGGCTTCGAGATTTATCTCTCAGGAGCTACACTGGGGCACGTTGACCTCAGATAGCAACTCTCATTCCACCTTGTCAAGGAAAGCTTCAGGGCTCCAGGTATCATTATCACCTTTGCCATAAGGACCGGCCACAAAAATCAATAAGAATCGTTGGCTCAAGGTACGGGTTCAAAATGACTCCGAGAGTGTATAGATTACAGATTGTGGCTCCAGGTAGTACTATCACTTTTTCCTATATAAGGATCAACCTCAGAATCAATAAAAATCGGGTGGTTTAAGGTATAGGTTTAAAATGACTCTGGAAGATAAGACTGCATGTATTTAAGAGTGTGTTGGGTGTACCTCCCCCGCAGGGTTTGGAGCAGTGGGACCACTTTCTGAGTGCCCACTCGAAGTAGGCCGTGTCCTCCAGGAGAAGGTTGTCCTCGATGCACGTCTGGAGCTTTTCATGAAGGATGTACTTGTACGAAAGAGTAACTTTGGAATCACCATATGATCGAACCTGAACGGGTTGAAGAAAGATTGTCACGTTTCCAAGCTACACAGGTTTTTCCAATCTGGTTTCTGAGAGAATATGTGGGTATTCATAATTATACAGACTAAAAAAGCAAGTAGGACAGAGATTTAACTAAGTTTATCTAGCAAATCATTGCATTGTACTGTTTTCAGTTGTCACTTTAATAGTTCTTCAACCTAATCTAAAAGGCAATTGAAATACAAGAGCTGAATTGAAATATAATTCAAATGGAAGGTTTTGCCTCCAAAGTTAAAGGGCAGAGGAGTTGGTTGGCATCGGCAGGTTCGTCGTAAGTTCATGCATGTCACATCATGCCAATCCTCCTCCTCTAATGCAGCTTTCTCATGCTCTCCACGCGCTTCAATTTATTTTGGCAGCAGCCAGTGGAAAAGCAACTCCAGGTGAAAGTTATTGGTCATACATGGACTTATCCTGACAGACCTGAGATGTTTACAAGAGCACGCTAACTCCTAAATCACCACTACGGCATCAGTGCACCTGTACTGAAGCATGACGTGATGTGGCTAAGTCTTAAGGCTGTCCGCAACTCAACCTTTCGTACGTTTTTTTTTGTCTGAACCGATATACATCTGATCCGTTTTCAATGTTTGCGGAGATAACGCAGCACAGCTGTGACCTACGTAGTATTATGAGAATGACATATGAGGCTGTTCTTTCCACACGAGCCCCCTGTACCCATTTGAGCTTACCATGATGAGGACGGCGTATTTCAGGGGCCCTGAAGTCTGCACTATTTCCATGTCATCATTATTCCGATACTCCCATTCCACTCCTTTCTCTATGACTGTCCGAGACTCGGGGAAGTCATCGTCGTTGTTCAGGAAGATATCCCCCGTGGCTTGATTCTTTACCGCTGCCAAAGCAAAAGCCAATTGCATAGTTGTCATTTATTTGTATGATTTACTTTTCCAAACCAAGCCAATTGCACAGATGGTCTAAGGTGCCTGTGGTCAGTACAGAGCCCAGTGGTCTTGACATTCTTGAGAAAAAAAAAGAAGATGTCTGAATATGCTATCCTATTAATGGCCAGGGTAATGAAATAAACAGAGTATGTGTCTATGTGTGCGCGCATGCATGTGTTTGTGGGTCTGTGTATGTATGTGTGTGTGTGTGTGTGTGTGTGTGTGTGTGTGCGTGCATGCGTGTGTGGCCACGGATGGTTTAGCTACTAATGAATTCAGAGTAGGGCTATTTATAATAAGTGCTTGGCAAAGTCTCCAACTATTTGCCTGTCTTACCTAGTATATGAGGGGTGCCCTTGAACTCCCGGATCAGCAGATGCCTGGCCCCCAGGGGAATTTCCAGGATCTTGAGGAAACCTGGAAATGAAAATATATGTGCAGCTCTTCCTTGGAACTTCCTCACAGGAGCAAAGGGAAAAAACTTGGAAGAATCTGAATTCACCGGGCCCTCCAAATTCATCCGGCACAGAACAGACTTGTCCTGACTCTGTGTGACTAAAGAGCCTCACGGGAAATGAATAAACCCTCATAATCTTTTTTAAAAAATCGCTTTTCTTCACATTTCTACTTCCAACAGTAACAGTTACTGTTCCTCAGGCTCCTGTTGTAGCAGAGGCTTTGCCCAAGCAGTAGCATAATGTCATTTCACTGCTGTTTAGTTTGCAGAGCAAAATATATATATGAGATTACAGTGTTAGATACTTTTGTGAATTCATTACAATGGAGCAGAAAGGATGTAAGACTTGTTAGCACACTTTCCAATCCATGCTGTGGAAACAGCCAATCCCATTTTCTGGAATGTTTTACGATGTGGAGTTAAATATTCCATGGAACACTGAACAGCAACACAACTCCTTTAGTTACTCTAAAAACAGGCCGCCAAACAGGCCGCCATAGATGAGGTGAAATGGAGTTGGATTTGGAAAGAGCGACTCACCCTCTTTCTTGGTGCTCCGGGTGAAGTTGCCTTTTACAATCTTACAGGTGGAGTTGTCCCCTCCACACACGCCACATTTATCTTCCTCCATCTCCGAGGCGATGACATTATCACAGCCCACTTTCTGTGGAGAGACGGGACCAGGGACCAGTCAGATCACACATCATAAACTAATATATGAACTATGATGCAAAACACAACATATATGCACAAATATACGGTATATACACAAATATGCAGACACAAAATCTCTGTATAACTGTATAAAAATTTTAACTGTTTATAACTGTACAAAAAGGGAAAGAATAACAACAAGTGAGTCCATTAATAACTATTACAAGTGAGCAAGTGAATTATTTGCTCTTTATTACTTGATAATCAAAGAAATGCCTTCACTGCAATTTTCCTGCATTCCCTCACCCATGCATTCATAATGCGTTGCTATCTTTGTGTTAAAATCTTAGCCTAAAATTGTACGTACTAACACAAAACACCTGGGTAATTCTCCAGATCACAATGTGAGGATTAACTTTCTTCCCCTACAGTTCATCCGAGTGGATAACTCTGGCACAGAGCAGTGGAAAAGCCAGAAAAAGTGCAGACTCTAGCTGGGGAAATATGCAGTAGCAGACCAAGGTTTGCGGGGTGTAAAATTTGAGGCGAAATTCTCTTTCAGTATTATTTTTAAGTGGTGGGTTAACAGATTGGCTAAGCTCACTTTGCATTCCTCCCAGGAACTGAGCTAATACTTCCTCAACTCCCATTCACCAACGAGCCTCCCCTCCCCTCCACTACACACATGGGGCCTGATCTCCCAGTGCCTCACCCACACACTCACACACACTCCTCTCTACACACTCTGCACACTGATACTCTCATTTCATCAAGCACTGACCTCACTAAGTCCCATACACAAGCACTGACCTCACTATACCCCACACACAAGCAGTGGCCCAAAATTCTCCCACACATTGACACACTAATTTAATAACTCTACATAAACATGTGATCTCACATTTTCTAACATACAGTTCCTGACCAACCCACAACATACACTCACCCACACCCACACCCACCCACATCCACCACACACACACACACACACACACACACACACATTGACCTCACACACTGATACACTCACGTCCCTCGCTTACCTCGCACTCCCCTCGCACACAGATACTGTAAGGATCCTTGTAGGAGCAGCGAGTCCCATCGTGCACCATTCTCTTCATCGGGACCACGTCTCCGGTCTCGTTTGACTGACAGTACAGCTGGCACCGCTCATCCGCTGAGAATAAACAGCAGAGGATGTGTGAGAAACCAAACCACTGCACTCCAACAAGTCGCTGCAAGAAGGTCAGCATAGCACATCACTATTTTATTCAGTCAAAGTATTAGGCAAGTGTTGCTTCTTGCCATCAAAGATTCAATAGGTAATAATTTAACAATTTTTCCAGAGGGGTTGTACATGTATTTTTAAAACATATTCAATATGCCTTAATAAAATGTAAGCTACCAAATAAATTACAGTCTAGTTATTGATATCTAGAGGGAGTGTAGAAGGAATGTCAAGAATAAAACACTTCATCGACTGAGAGCATGAATAAATGTAGTTTTCCATCAAGTCTGTCTGACTCGCTTCCTCCTTGAGGTGCTCAGCTCATAGGCTTTCCAGAGACGCTTACTTCACATAACACTTGCAGATTTACATTCTTTCTTATTTTCAAAAGAATCCATATTTTTCATTTGTTTCATTTTTGTGTCACATTATTTTCATTGCACACAGGAGACACATTTTTGTTCCATTTACTTTCTTGTTTTGAATTTCCCAAAGTAATGATAAATATAGACTTTTATTGCCTGAATATAATAAAGCCAGTATATGTCCTTGTCATTTGACATTCTACAATATGGTTAACATATCTATTTAAGGAGACCAGCTGGCAATAACGATAAAAATCTCAAACATAGGACCTTATAAGGAGAGGAAAATTCACTTAATTAGCGGCACTCCTGACACTGAAAACAGACACATCTGGGATGAACACTGGCGGAGGGGCAAACACTTCTGCTTTATTCGCAGGCCATCTTAATTGAATTGTGCACAATATGGTGGCCGTGGCCGTAGCCTGGCCAGGGGGAAGAGCTGGAGACGTTGCGATGCTTGTGTAACAGCCAGTCCATGTGTCTCTCCACTAGCCTCATCAGCTCTATGGCTCTCAGCATGTGGAGACTTCACATGAGCTCTCATTGTTCAACAATGAGACAACAAAACAAAACAAAACAAAAACAACTGTCAAGCAGTTTAGAAGAAATCTAACGACCAAATACAAACGGCAGCCAACCACAATGAAATGATCAGAAAGGATTTCATGCTTAGAGCCTCCTCATTACAGATTCCATCCCTGGGTTTATGTCTCATTTTAGGAGGAACAATGTTCAGTCTTATGAATCTTTAGCTAAATGAATTTATCCCTTTGTTTTCTAACTAAACTGCCCTCAACACTGCTGGCAAATTATGCAACAAATAGGTCATGGTAGTCTAGAGGAAGAGCTGCTGCTGTGGGACTGACTGGGACGACCCTGCCCAGGGCGGTCCAGTGCAGGAATGCTCCTGAACACAGTGCGTCCCGGCCAAGACAAACCTACAGTTGGAAATAACAGCTGCTGCCCGTGGGCCATAAAGTAGACATTCCCCGAGGCGTCTTTAATGTGGAAGCCAGGAGGAGGGAAGGTAAACCTCTCACAGGGCTTCAAGTGCAGGAAAAAACGGGATTAAAAGGAAGAAATCAGGCACCACAGTCACACTATTAAAGACACAGCTAATGCTAATTCAACCAGACAACAGTCTAGCATAATTATGACACCTTAGTCTCTCAGGAGCCTCTCCAAACCCCAAATGGATTTAACATCCATTCCCCCAAAAAATAATGGTGTAGGTTTCTAATAATAAAAATGACAAATCAATAAAATAAGACATTCATAAAGTTGGTTATTCTGGAATCATCCGGCCACAAGCATGCCAGTATTTGAGAGGCAGAGTTTGAGAGACAAAAGAGAGCAGTTCTATACTGGATGTGTTCTTTTTTCCCTCACCAACGGAGACAACTTACGGTCGGGATGCTCATACGGTAACCAGTTGTGCAGGGTGCTCTGGTGCTTGAAGTAGGGATCCCACATCTTGCACTGCTCCTCTCTGAAGTCGGCGAAGGCTTTAGCGCACTCCTCGATGCTGCAGAGCTGAAACTCATAGCTGTTGCCATAGCAGGTGCGTCCTCCGTTGGCAGGGCTAGAGAGAGACATAAATCAAATGTTTACACCCACATCAATTAGTGGCTGAACTCTTTGTACACATTAAATCAAGTAAAAAGCAGTGTTTGTTAGTCCTATTTGAACATTTATGCAGCAAAAGGCCAGAAGGTCATATTCATTTAAAGCACAATGTAGTTCTTTTACCTTAAAATAATAGCTTCAAACTGATTGTGATGATACTTAAAGTGGCCAGAACGGCATCCCTGCCAACATGCACTAGCTTTGTTTTTCCAACCAGGAACCTGACCAATTTCGTCAGTTTTCAAGGAATTGGTTACTTTCTTGGGTACCAAATATGTAGCAGAAGACAAAAAGGAGAACTCTCATGCTGTTTTAAAATGCAGAATATAAGAATATAACACCACGATACATTTAGCCAATAAATGATTTGACCATCAGATTTGTCTCCAACCAAAAAAGGAGTGAATTCCAAATGAACTCAGACACTGTCTGGTCTGGGTTCTGACGGGAGTGGAAATTACAGTAATGGCGGCGCCGGTGTCTGCTACTCACATCGGGTTGTCACACTGCCGAGTGCGGAACCGCACGCCACCCCCACAGGTGCGTGAGCACGAGCCAAACTTGCTCCACTGACCCCAGCTCCCATCCTGCCTCAAGATGTCAGGCGTCAGAGTGATGCAATGCCCTTTGAAGCAGTGCTGGAAGATACACACACACACACACACACACACACACACACACACACGGAGGAAGGGTGGATGATGAGAGAAGTGACAGGTTGGCAGAAATCACATGATCCTTGGAAAATGACACCACCGAGCTGACTGAGCTTCAAATGCCAACACTGAGGTATTGCTGCACTGATTGTAGCCTATAGTTTTAATATTTGCCCGACACTTTTGCAAAATGAGTGAAACATCTATATCATATTACAATAATTACAAATACCAAGTGGGCATACGCATGTTGTCACTTTGATTTCTTTAACACATCAGTAAAGAACTTTGCCCTAAAGCTACCAAGCTAACTAGGCATGGAAAATCCTTGCAAATACCAACACTGGTCCAACTGGCACTGATAAAAGCTTACAAGCTTTTTTGTCTTTTGCCGTTATAGTTGCCAAGGCCGAGTTGCCAATGCCATCCTTACATTTTTGCAGGGTGGTGGTCATACTCCTACCACCATCACAGTGTAATAAGGACATAGCATGGACAGCTAGTGTTAGTCACTGGTCTAAAATCATTTAATGTTTGCCAAATTAGTCAGTGTTTTCCAAGTCAAGACAGGCAGTAAGGTAGCTCTGAATGGTGTACTCTATATGCTTAATGAATTTTCACTTTTTTCTAGACTTCAACGTACATCTTTCACAACAGAAACACAACAGAAACTCCACATTCAGCAATACACACCCTTATAGATAGTACAGACTTTCAAAGCAAATTCTGAAAATAATGCAACCAGGTCAATACTAGATTAGAGAGCTAGAGAGAGAGAGAGAGAGAGAGAGAGAGAGAGAGAGAGAGCAACTAGATCTCAGTACTATTCAACCATCTCTGAATGCGTATTCATGGCAGAAAAAGGTTAAAATCTACAAGAATCTACAATCTATGCAGCATCACACAAAGTATAGAGAATGCATGACAATCTTGGCAAATCAATTCTCTGCTTACTATACATAATAGATTCAACTCCATGCCTTGCCACTGCATGTGTTGCTTTGCAATGATGTGATAGATTGATCCGCACACTGGGTATAAGCTCCAAAATACACTTTTTATTTTAATACATAAAAGGCAACGTTTCGATCCTCCAGTGGGATCTTCCTCAGACTTTTGTCCGGCACCTGGATTATTGTTACTGTGGATGTGCGCACCTCAACCAAACGCAATTGCTTTGCAATGATGACAGAAGTACAGCAGAGTGTGCTAGGGAGTCACAGTTCCAGAGATACAAGAGAGAGGGGGATGGAGAGAGAGAGAGAAATAGGAGAACGATAGAGATAGCGAGAGAGGGGGACGGAGAGGGGAAAAGAGAAAGAGAAAGAGAGAGAGAGGGCAGGAGAGGGGGAGGGAAGTAGAGGAAATGAGAGGGGGAGCTCAGTAATATAAACCACCGTTAAACACCAGTCCTGTCCTACCTTGCCTGATCCGCACCTGGTGCCATCGATGGGCGGGCCTTTCTTGGTCTTGCAGAAGAAGGGGTTCTCAGGGTGGCTACACCACAGCTGCTTGCACGGGTCGTAGGTGCTGTACTAAAAAGAAACAGTTGGACTCCTTGAGTAATGTCATTCAAAATGTGTATTCATATCTAAAAATGACACTTCTATAACAAGACACATAAACACACAACCGCACAGGTTTCCATCACCACAGAAGTCAAACTAGTCGCTGAGACTCAAGAAGTCAATAAAAAGCACCAGCATGGCACCACATTTCACTGTCGGCCCAAAGTCACGCACACACCTACCACTCACTGTTCAGGTAAAGGGGGAAACAACATGTCTGACGTCAGCAACTTTTCTGAGTTTCTGGATGACTGGCTCCATTCCTAAAGTGCACAGACATTTTTTCGACAGCCCAAACCACCTGGACATCTATCCGAGTCTAGCCAAGGCTTTTAATCTGTCAGTTCGGTGCAGATGTGCAAATAATATATGCAAGACGGGTGCCTGTGCTGTTATCAAACTGCCCCATGTTTCATAGTCTATGACGTACAATGTTGTAAGACAGTGTTCTTTGCAAAGGACCGAATGCATCTCTGTGAGTGTGGAGTCGCTCCGTCATGACTTCATGGAGTATTCAATGAGAGAGCCGTTCTTAGAATGCAGTCACCTCGCTGCACATGAGGAAGCCCATCCCGAAGTCGAAGCGGCACTGGTCATTCATGGAGTAATGGAGGCCCGGCAGACCTGGCCGGCCCACCTCGGCCCAGTTGTGATCGAAGGGGTCGTCCCGGAGACAGTTGTAGGAGCTGCGTCATGTTCAGGGGGAAGTTCAGTTAAAATCTCTAACTTCCTTTTGCTTGCTTAAAAGATTTCAATCCTTCAAGTAACACATTAACACACAATTAAAATACATAGTTGACTATGAGTGTCTTCATTATATTAGCTGTCTTTAGCATAAATAAGATGTAGATTATTAGATGCTTATTAGATATTATATGCTATTTGAGGCCTTGCTTATTAGATATGATATGCTATTTGAGGCCTTGCTTGGTCTCACTCACTTGAGGTATTTGTGGAGCTCCTCTCGGCTGCAGCGGGACCAGTGGAAGCGATGGAAGGCGGCCTGGACCAGCGGCGCCATGATGCTGCCCATGGGCACCTCGTCCTCACAGTCGTTCCCCTCGCCGTCATGCTCCATACCCAACCTAGCAACCACACAGCAACCAGGGACAGACAGAGAGAGAGATTGATTGGTTGGTGGATTGACTGACTGACTGACTGATTGACTGACTGGTTGATTGATTGATTGATTGATTGATTGACTGTACTTCCAGTAATTGACAAATAAAGAATCTGATCAGATTGTGAATCAGACACTGGTTGATTGACAGACTGACTGACTGACTGACTGACTGATTGATGATTGATTGATTGATTGATTGATCAATCGATCGATTGATCAGTTGACTGATTGATTCATTGTATGATTGATTGATTTACTGATTGATTGTGTGTGATTGAAAAAATGTCTCTCACACATGTCCAGTCTCATGCGCCACCACAAAGGCGGAGGAGAAGCCGTCCTCGTGGTTGAGAGTGCAGCTGCGCACCGGGTGGCACATCCCTGTCACAGGGGCGAAGCCTGGGGACACACAGAGGACCGGGGCACACAGGGAGACATAGTCACTGCTTATTTAACGTTAGTCAGTATCAGCATGTACAAACATCCGGGATATTTTTTCTGATCAGCTGCAATGCCCCCTGATATATGCTTTGGTATATGTTTATATACAGTATATGGTATATGCTTAGCCTGGCTAACGCCTACCACTTCTCAAATGAGACGTGGTCTGGCAACCAGACGTTCATTTTCTCGTATTTGAAAAAATGCCCAGATCCGTTCATTGGGCGCCACGGATGTCTATCAAATGCGCATAGCTCACCCAACTCGTTCGTATGCAACGCTAAGGGCTGCCGTAAATCCTTTGGCGTCGAATGTAGACGCAAGAAGGCAACGGAAACTTCTCGGATGTTCTGTGATTGGTTCGCCAACATCAGGCGAACATTTGGGCGTTAGTTTCCAGACTGGCTTAGCAGCGGGATTGAAATCACCGCGCAAGGCAGTATGGGAAAACCCAGGCTAGTATATGCTTTGAGTATGTGTGTGATTTGTTGTCTACACATAATGTATAGTACGTACAGGTGGTATGTGCATATCGTTTGTACATAAATGCTGTACATGAAGAGAGAGAGGGACAAGGAAAGAGAGAGAGAGAGAGAGAGAGAGAGAGAGGGGCAGATTCTTTACCCTGCATGCCGGTAGGGCCAAACTCCTGGCGTGTGAGGAAGATGGCATGGTCGTGGTACTCCACATCGCTCTTGTCGCACTTCTGCTGCAGGAAAGCCCACTGGCACACCTTCTCCAGGCTCTTTGACGGGTTCCCCAGCTCGATGAGGCTCACAGACTGGCATCAAACACACAGAAGAGACACGTCTACTTCTCTCAGCGCCACTGCGTGTCAACACGCCACAAAAAAACAAGCTCTCGTCTCGCATCTGCCTTCAGAGGAAGTCCCACGTTTCACTCCTGATCACAATGACACTGTACCCCGCACTGTGATTTTAGTAAATACAAGGTTTACTGCTCGCAGTGAGACTGACAAGCTCTAACCACAGTATCTGCAGTGTCCCACACTCCCTGTCCTCCTCCGTCCTCTAGTTTACACGGGAACAACCTGCTTTTGAGCTGGAAATGATAGGGGACGTTGGCTGGGCCATGGGGTGAGTACAGGGTGGACTGGACAGCTAAGTATGCTCTGTGGACTGCTCTGCTGGACTGGACAGCTGTGTAGGGCAGAGCCACATGGGCAGGCGCCTGTGAGCAACCTCCTCTTTTCTCCTCTCCTCTCCTCTCCGCTCCCTCTCTTTCCACCCCTCTCCTTTGCTCTGTTCTCCTTTGCTCTCCTCTCTTCTGCTCTCCTCCCCTTTAATCCTAGTCCCTCTCTCCTCTCCTCCTCCCTGCTCTCCTCTCTTCTGCTCCCCTCCCCTTTAATCCACGTTCCTCTCCTCCCCTCTGCTCTCCTCCTCCCCTCTGCTCTCCTCCTCTGCGCAGGGTAATTTATTATGTGTGCTGGTGTCCTTCAGGAGGTAGGGCCCCTGAGGCTGATGAGTGCCACACTCATTCACTGTAACCTGCATTCCCTCTCTCTCCCTCCCTCCCTACCTCCCTCTCTCTCCTCTCTCTCTCTCTCTCTCCCTCCCTACCTCCCTTTCTCTCTCTCTCTCTCTCCCTTTCTCTCTCTCCCTTTCTCTCTCTCTCTCTCTCTCTCAACACCAATTACAAGTCAATGCAACCAATATCCAATACTGAGGGCAACTGAGTAAACAAATCTTGACCGAACATGTTTGTGAAACCGTGTATGTGTGTGTGTGTGTGTGTGTGTGTGTGTGTGTGTGTGTGTGTGTGCCTGGCAGTGGGGGAGGAGCTGCGTTCACTGTTGCATGAACCTTAAGGTCTTCTGGAATGTAAATACAGGTTGGTAAATACCACCATCATATCACTTTGCTCCTCCTATGATAACTACACCTACACGCCTCATTTCAGCATTGGTAAACGTAGCATAAATAATGCAACTAATCCATGCATGAATAAGTGTGTGTATCCTCACCTGAGAGTAACCGAGAATGATAATACGGACAAGCACCACGTTGATATGAGCACCCAGAGTTCGATCTTGGTAGATCTCATTCACCTGGAAGAGAAAAACAGACAAAATCGATGAAGATATCTGGCACTTAAAATAACAGATTTAATTACAACCTAGTGGTGTGTGTTTAATGAATCCTGGCAGGGCAAGAAAAAAAAGGACTGTATTCATCAGAATACAAACAAGTCATAAATAATTGGACCCTTTAAGTTAATCCCCTGATGTTTTGCTTCAAATGCTCTCATTACAATGAAAATTAATAACCCAAAATGTTAATCCTCTTCTCCGGTGATACCGGGGATGCGGAGCAGAACACTCGTCTAATTGAGCATTCGGAGTGCGACCGCCCGCGCAAGGCTGCCTTTTAAAATGCACACACATTTGTGACGCTAGGTGAATGCTAAATTGCCCCAACCTGGGAGAGCCTGTCAAAAAACGAACCCATCCTCTCTGACATTCCGACTGTTTTGCAGGGCAACAGGCTGTCGGCGTGTGCCTGTCAAAACAAGCTGAGAGAGACGGGGGGGGGAGTATTTCTCCAATTCGAGATTGTCATGGCCCCACTTGACCCTTTCTGCCCATAACAGGGGGCTGTCAGGGGTGGTGTGTGTGTGTATGTGTGTGTGTGTGTGTTTGTGTGGGGGGGGGATCCCTTCGCCTGGATGCGCGGCGAAAAAAGACGGGCCGTCTAATCGCAAAATCTCAGCCCTCACAGATGACTGACTCTGGGAGAGCAATCCAGGGTGTCGTGTATGGAAGGCTGCCGTCGCGAGGCTTCTCCCGCTCCCGCTCCTGCTGCCTGGTGCAGAGTCTCTGCAGGGCTGGGGGGATTGATGGGCCAGAACCCGGGACGCGATCCAGTGATCGGGAACACAAACACGCTCACGTGGGTGATGACCCGGCGCAGCAGACAGCGCAGCGCAGCGCGGCAGAGAGAGAGAGAGAGAGAGAGGGGCCTAAAGGATTCATCTGGATTTGATATCAACAAAAACAAGCCGGCAAAGACTCCGCGTTCTGAGAGCAGGAATGTCCGACTGACAAACAGAGAGACGTGAAGAAAAAAATGACCGACAGACCGAGAGAGAACGCCAGGAATAAATACGGAAAAACAAGAAAGAAACGCAGGGAGAGGAGGAGGAGGAGGAGGAGGAGGAAGGCAGCAGCTAGGAGAGATGGATAAGCACTCGTGCGGACCCCTCCTATAGTCCCTCCATCTGCTCCCTCTACACCTCTATCTATCCATCTCCCCCTCCTCCCTTGTCTCTTTTTCTCTCCTCTCACTTCCTTTCTCTTTCCCTCTACCCCCTCACTCTCTCTCTTACCCTCTCCCCCTCTCCCATTCTCTCTCTCTTTCTCTCTCCCTCTCTCTCTCTCTCTCCCCCCCCTCTCTCTCTCTCTAAGCACATTGGCCCTGACCCTTGCGGCTCTCTGCAGCTCTCTCGGCGGAAAAAGGACATTTGACTCCTTTCATCCTCGCCGCTGCGCTCCCCTTCCTAGTGGGCTTGGGTTTCCTCCGCTTATCGGCCTCCCCTCTCGCCATGGTCTCGCCGCAGTCATACGATCCTGTCAGTAACGTGTCACATCGGAGCAGGGCTACTGCTGCCGCCACGCTCCAATTTATTCCGATGGAGCGCGACCGCTCCCTAACACACGCTGGGCCCACTGCTCAAACTCACTCCCCCCCCCCCCCCCCCCTCTCTCTCTCTCTCGCTATCTCTCCTCTTCCTTTCCCTCTCTGTTTCTCTCCCTTTCTCTTTCTCTCTCTCCCTCTTTGTACCTCTCTGCTTCCCTCTCTCCTCTTTCTTTCCCTCTCTCTTTCTCTCTCTCCCCCTCTTTCTACCTCTCTGCTTCCCTCTCTTCTCTTTCTTCCTCTCTCTCTCTCTCTCTCTCTGGCTCCCACAGCTGGGTGTGGAGTGAGCTCCACTAGCTGGCTTTCAGTAGGGCAGGTAGCTAATTGAAGTCAGAGAGGCCAGAGCACCAGAAAATCATTAGGATCCAATTAATAATGCAGCAAGGTCTTACATAGAAGCTCTTGTCAGCTCAGACAGGACCGTGCACACACGCGCGCACGCACGCACGCGCACACTCACACAAACACACACGCACGCACGCACGCACGCACACGCACGCACGCACGCACGCACACACACAAACACACACACACACACACACACACACACACACACACACACACACACACACACACACACACGCACACACGAACGCACGCACGCACGCATGCAAGCACACATGCACGCCACACGCACACATACACACGCTCGTGCACACACACACACTCAAACACACACTGTGCACCGGAAAATGAAGAGAGACAGAAAGAAAGAGAGAGAGCGTGTGACTGAGTGACAGAACATGGAGAGAAAGGAAAGGAGGGGAGACAGCGAACAGACAGATTGACAGACAGACAGGGAAAAGAGGGAAGGGAGGGAACGGAAAGAGGGTGGAGGGGGGGTGACAAGGAAGTCAAGAAATGGACAAGGCTGGAAGGCAGCGGAGAGGAACTTCTGCAGTAGGCAAAGAGCCGGCGTGAGAGACTAGAGGGCAGAGTAGAGATTCAGCTTATTGGCACTTTACTCATCACAGGCCCACTCTTGCCCATAGAGACTAGTGGCATAAATCCTTCCTGCAGTGCCTCAGTCACAAAGGTAGCATGGGATCCCCTGGGCCACAAGCTGTCACTCTGATATATGGATGTTCCCGAATAGGATTTTTCAACTCGTCTGTTTCTTTTGAGTTTTTTCTTGTAGGCCTCAGAGCGGTGGTTAATGCGAATACTTTCACAGTCATTTCGATATGCGCCACAGGAGTGGAGTTACAAGTATCACTATAATTCTTATTTGTCATGTAAGTGTATAGCACGGGCCTCCCCACCGCACTTATCGTGTTGTATCGGCTGCAGATAAAATAAACTTGGCTTTTATCATAACATGTCATTAGGACATTTCATCACAAATGGTGCTGTGCAGCAAAACAAGGGCCCGAGGAGATTGGCAAGTATAGCACTTACGATGTTCATGAGCGTGAGCAGATACTTCTGGATGTGTTCCCTGCCGTGGAACTCGACCACGGAGAAGTCGGCGGTTAAGAGCACTTCGATGTTTAACACTTCGTCCTCCACGGCCCGGCGCGTGCGCCTGGTTTTATTCACCTGCTCGCGGAGCCCTCGGGAAAGCACTTCCAGGTCGCCCACGCCGCTCAGGTCGGGGCCTGCCACTGGGAACACACACGCACAGAGGTCGGGAGGTCAGAGAAAGGGCATAGCTAGTGTGCGGTTCGCTGTCTTAAGATTTGACATCTTGAAGTAAACAGAGGGGGGAAAAAAGAAATGGTTGTCATGAGTGTGAGAATAGCAGCAACAGCAACGTCAACAATGTCCTCAACAACAACAATAAAAACAACAACAGAAGGAAGGAAGGGGGAAAGTTTATGAATTCAGTAACTTTTCATTACCATATGGAAATGTTGAATAGATTCCTTATTATGCATGTGCAGATGCACAGATTTAGTGTGCTCTGGTGGGGGCTTTGGACTCTCTGGCTGTCTCTTGCTCTCCCTCTCGCCGTGTTTGTGCCTGTCAGGGTGTGTAATGCATGCTGTTTGAATGGGAATCGGTGCCCACGCGTCTGCCTGCGCCGACCGGGTGGGTATAAAATAAACAAACCGGTGTCTGCGATGGGCAGACATGACTGACATGACTAAGTCAATAACTCATGGCAAAGACACTGTGTTGACATGGACAAAGACCGAATATATTAGCCAAGCAGACGAACCTTTCGACTTTGACATAAAATGCAATCCAGACAGCTGAGAGAGAACAAAAAAAACCTGTTTGCTTGGTGGAAATAGGAGATTAGTTCCTGGTGTTCAAATAACATTCTGAGACACAGTGTGTGAGAGAAGGAGAATAACAGTTGGAGGAAGAGGCGGGGGTGGGGTTGGAAAGTGGGGGTGTAACGTTGTGATGGAAAAGGACAGAGGAGGCCGACTGGGGTACAAACAAAGTTTTTCAATATTATGTTAAGCTGGTGCTCAACAGTAAGCTTTGAGCTAAGCACTCTTCTCTTGGTCTCATTCTAACCATGCAGGGTTACTCTCTACCCTCTTCTCAGGTTGCAGGAAAGACATGACATCTGCATAAAAAAAAAATCCAATGTAAACATGGAGAAACCCCATAATATCATGTGAGGGCATCCGTAATGACAATGATTTTGAAATGACTTCTTAGATAATAACCTGTTTAGATTTGTGCGGACAAAGTTTTGTTCACTGCCCCAGACCACTACACAATACACACACGAGAGAGAGAGAGAGAGAGAGAGAGAGAGAGAGAGAGAGAGAGACACAGAGAGAGAGAGACACACACAGAGAGAGAGAGGGAGAGAGAGATAGAGAGAGAGAGAGGAAGGTGGCATCAGCTTTGTTATATTCAGGCGGGAGTGGGCTGCCACAGGCTACTGGCCAGTAACTTCAGCAGATGGCCAGCATTCAGAGCTGCTATTCCACACGCCTGCGTCCCAGGCAAACGGAGGTTCAGGCCAGGTCACCCATGTCTTGTTTAGCACCCCTGCACTTCCAAGAGACTGCGAGCGAAAGGGAAACGCTTGTTCATCACTAAACTATGCAGCTTTGTGAGATGAACAGTCTCCATAAACCACATTCATGGGCAAATAACATACGTGGGGGAAAACAGATACAAACAAACATTTATTTGATGAGGAAGTCTGGGTTTTCAGCACAGAGTGCGTGTGGTTTTCTAACAAAGGACAAGAAGACCGTGTGCGTGCACAACTGCTCTTATCCTCTCTTCCTGTGGAGTTGCTGAGCAACGTATATTGATGAAAAACAGTTTCTTTTTTTAAGGTAGCATTTTAATGGCAGAGGTGGAGATTTAATTATTATTTAATCAAAATCCATGATTAACATAACATACTGCAGCTGGGAAAGTGCATGGTCACATTGAATACAGAAATACAACATAATATTTGCTGATATTTTCAAAAGGTTTGTCGACCATTACATCACTGCTCCCTCCCCATCCCCGAAGGATGGCTGCAGCCAAAGTCTACATTACATCCATTCCAAGGTTCAGCTAACAACAGCAAATAGGGCTCAAGTCACCTCTGGGTCTCACTAATATCTCAATGGCGTTCTATTTAATACAATCTCCACACACTCCACACACAAACACAAACACTCTACCACACAAATACACACACACCCACACACCCACACACACACACACACACGCACACACACAGTCATGGTATATGCTCTCCAATTATAGGAGGTATCACAGTGTCAGCTGATGTGGAGAGCTGGTAAATTGCCGAGTCATCATATTTCAAGGGTAAAGGCTTCAATCCAGCACCACAGCGCTGGCTAGAGGATAAAAATAGCCCGCTACAAAGGCAGGCCACATGTTTTTGGCATATGGGCATTTCCCACTGGTCAGTCACTGAGGGGTGTCACTGCTCTGACGGCTTCTTGCCGTGCCTCCTGTGTCACCTGAATGATGCATCCCTGTGCAGCCAGCCAGTCACCTTAGCTTGATGGATGACAACTAAAGAGTTGCCACCTGATAGATTCTATCCCTACTAAAACAACTCCCGGACTGTCAATCTAAATGACAGCTTTGTTATGGCATGATTATTACGGAGTAAAATATAATTGGGGTAATTCAATCATTGCTGTGATTATGGTTATGTGAACAGACCTTGAGGTGATAAGCTAGTGGCACAGTTCCCATTTGGATACTGATACAAATAATGATTGGAAACTATTTTTGTTAGTCATTTCACATCTACGTACTGGTCTGTCTGAGATTTTTGAGAAGTTTACCAATGTTATGGACTAATGGATGCATACTTCAGCAAACTTAGTGGTGTGCCTGGAGTCTTTTATTATTTTCATTAATCTATGTCATGACTTTATTTTGTGTGTGATAGTGTGATTGAAAACAGTACACATTTTTCAGATTGAACAGATCAATTAAACAAATGGCTTGCAATCACACAAACGTTCCACATGGCAGGCGCTTGTTTTTGTGAAGAGCGCATGGGCTTAACACTTCATTAATCAACAGCCATCCCCATGCAATGTTTGTAAACTTGTAGTGCACAAACTCAGCTTCACAGCACAAACTAACAAAGCTAATGGTGCAAGTAGGGGCCATTTGCTAAAGTATCCAAACCGCCATTTTTTTAACCACTAATAATGCTCAAAATAGAACCACAGTTCTGCAGTAGCGTGAATAGGATCACAACGCATAAAATGAACCATCAAGAACTTAGTAAGTGTACTGGGACTGTATTAAAAAGATTGTTCTACAAGACTGTTTCTGACAGTTGCCTCCATGTTGGTGCATTGGTGCATTGATATAGGTGGGCCAGAGGCAAGCGAAACAAATGAAGACAGTGCTGCATTGGTCGTAGCGTTATCCAATTGCATGCAGTGATATTTTCAAAAGCATGCTTGATGCCGCCCCCCCATCATTACTCGTATAAAGCCAGACCCTACATTTTTCTAGATTTGGGTCTGGATTTCCAGGCTAAAGAAAATATACCTGGTTTATATGGTGATTTGGAAACGGACGCCAATGGGATCCTTTCCAGACAGACATGCAGAGCAAATTCAAATTTGCTAACAGACTTGTCTGGGCTCCTACAGGCTACAACTGCATAGCACAAACTCAACTCCACAGCATAAACCCTGCTCCAGGGCGCAAACAACATAAGCACCACAAACTCACATGAAACTTCACAGTTCAAAATAGGCTTACTCTTCACTCTACAAACGCAGCTCCTCACACGACAAACACAGTTTTTACAATCTTTCCTGTTTTTTTTTTTTTTTGTTATTCATAATTCAAACGACTATTTGATGTTCTGGGAATCATTTGCACCTGGGGCAAGTAATTGCCAATTTTATATCAAGCCAAGATCAGTGCTGGCCACAATATCTAAGTGGAATTTTTCATCACTGTGTGAAATTTATCTGAAGTGTGTCTGTGCTATTTTGCCTTTGGGTCTAAATTACAGACTGAATCAAAAGAACTGGAGGGACTGTGAAGTGAATTTGTTGCTTTGACCTTTTATTACTGCTGGAAACACATTTCATTAATACTGCTAGCATCCAAACCCCAAATTAAATGCTGATGGCAAATATGACACGCTGTTTTTGTAAATGTCAAACAAGCTATTAGCCCATAAACAACAATAAAAACACACGTTTGCTTGCAGTGTTATTACACTTCAATAGTGTTTCATTGGAATATAAACACTGACTGTGAAAGCGTATACCATATAGGGCAGAGATGGCTATCCGCCATGGATTTGAACGAGCCAACATCTTGAATCTTTGAAGACAAGGTCCGAGGCAATCAAGAGACATTGCTTACATTTCCTGTGATATACTGTGAAATAATATTCCTCTCGGAATGATAGTGGGATATGGCGCAGATGGAGGAGATAGTAGGCAGCTGTGACTCTGGGCTATTTCATGGCGTCCACCGCAGTCTCTTCCCACACAGCAGGTCACACACACACACACACACACACACACACTCACACACTGGCCAAACGTATACATTCCCCGTAAGTAACTAAATGTGTACCTGCCAAGTTAGAGGCTCGGGATAAATAAATGAAAGGAAATGCTGTCCAGGAAGGTGCACGTGTCACAACACTAGACGGGGAAGTATACTGACATCGACTACGGTCAGCGGCTGGGATTAAGCTAAAAGCTGTGCAGTCTTCTGCACTTACTTTGAGGATACTTAAAGAGCTTTGCGAGCAGTAGGTCGCATGCTGCTGACTGCACTGTTGCACGAATTTCACTTTCTCACAGCCCTTAAACGTCCCAAGAGGACCTCATCATGTGCTATCTCCCGAGATAGCAACCGTAAGAGGGATTCCAGATACACCAACGATTCCCTATCAGCAGCTCCGAACACTAAATGGCATTCCAGACTTTTGTTTTCATTTCTCAAGCACATAGTTTGGACTGACATTGATTTCCCATATCCAACCAGGCTGTCTGAAGTCCACACTACAATAGCCAAAATACATGAAAGTGACATCCCAAAAATACAGCTAGACTAAGGACAACACCGTGCAGCACATCTGCATAGCACATAATATGTGACCATTTCAGTCACCTAGCACAAGGAACAGGAGAGCACATATGTGGTGTCTGAGGAAGTGCTCATCGAAAACACTTCAGTGGCGAGCCAACAGCTATTAGTCAGGGACGGCTCTTAAATGAAAACACATGCGTTCTCTCTCTCTCTCTCTCTCTATCTCTCTCTCTCTCTCTCTCTCTCTCTCTCTCTGGTCACTAGTGGCCGCAGGCTAATATGTATGTGAGAATATGGCTATATGGGGAATTAATAGAGCCGGCTCTCTCACCTCCTTCTTTTCCACAGGGACCCAAGCGTATGCACCACTGACAGCACTCTCAGACACTCCGCATTCCTCCACTCTGCAGCCTTGCCAGACCATTTTAGCTGTGAACCCTGACCCAAGGGCCGGAGACATTGGCTCCGGGCCACCTGTTATAAGCAGGGGCCCCCAGAGTTGGGTCCACCCATTTAGGCACACAGAACTGAGCACCCCGTCTCCCCCTCCCCCCCGGCCACACACACACACACACACACACACATACACACACACACACACACACACACACACACACACAGTCTGACCCCGGATGTGGTGACGGAGTGTAATGGCTGCACACTAAGACATCCGCACACTCGTCAGGGGCGACGCAAATGGAGAGGGATGGCGTTTGGCGAGCCAGCTGGGCTCGGCGCTCAGCCGAGCGCTCTGCCTGTCACGTCTCAGGGTCGGCGGCGAGCGGAGATGAAAGTGCTGCCAGGACAGAAACACCGCTGCTGAGATATCAGCCTGTCACTCTGCTAAAAAAAAAAACATCCGCTCCTGCAGTTTCACCTCAGCCCAGGGAAACATGTCTGCCTAGGTGATCCAAGGGGTTCCTGCCTGCTGCTTGAGTGTGAGAATGCCTCTGTGTATGTCTTTCCGTGTGTTTCTAAATGTGTGTGTGTGTGTGTGTGTGTGTGTGTGTGTGTGCATGTGTGTGTGTGTGTGTGTGTGTGTGTGTGTGTGTGTGTGTGTGTGTGTGTGTGTGTGTGTGTGGTGTGTGCGCGCATGTCAATGTGTAAACAGATTTATGGCAGATGCTTCAGTCAGAGATATAATATTTCACCCCCCCAAACAAATCGAAGACGTTTACAAAGTTCCTGACTAGAAAGGAAGATGTGATCCAATCAGACATCTGGATTTGTCCTCATTGTCTACGGCAATAACAGGAGCGTGCTGCGCCGCCAAACGTGCCTGAGCGTTCAAGCAACGCCTGCAGTTACATTCAAATCAATCACCAGGAGAACTTAACGAAAAGTCAACACTCTGTGCCGTTATTGGAAGTCAGACTTTCCCAATGTCCTCGCAGCACCCTTTAAACGCACTCACTCCCCCCACCCCCGCACTGTTTCTTTCTCTCTCTCTCTCTCTTTCTCTCTCTCTCTCTCTCTCTCTCTCTCTCTCTCTCTCTCTCTCTCTCTCTCTCTCTCTCTCTCTCTCTCTCTCCTCCTCGGTAACTTACTGTACTTCTGCCCCTCGTCCCGGCTGCCAAGTGCAGCTTAAAATCCTATCAAGCCTGCCACGTAGACGCTGGCTGCCGGAGGTTGACTCTTGGCTGCAGCGCGTCTGTGTGCGGGAGTGTGGGGAAAGGGAAAAGACGGAGCTCCGCTTCCACCGACTCCAGCTGATGTCGCCAAAGACCAGCTCGCCCCAGCTCTCCCCGTGCAGCCCACCCACTCCAGCCTCCCGGGTGAGTTATGGGCATGTGTGTGTGTGTGTGTGCCGGCACTGCACATGTGTGTACGTGCCACGTCCTCTGATTTATCGTGCATGGAATACGCTTTTATGTCTTCATGTCAGTGTCACAGACATGTATATGTACACATGTTGATATGATACTGATACTCTTGCCCTCAGGTGGACATAAAGTCAGTTTTGAATTACATGAGATGGTGGAGAGGAGACCAAAATAAATTCCATCACTTTCAGACCAAACTCGTGCCTTCTAAAACAGTGAACCATCCACAATCCACCCCATTATAACAATCCATTTAGTGCCAAAGACTTCCTCCTTCCTGCACTTCTACATTGGTTCTTCACAAACCACCATGACAACAATCTGGCAAAGATCCTTTGGTGAACCAAAAACACTCACTGCAGTAATACTAGACCATTTGACACCAAAGGCTCTACATGAGGTCTTTAAAGATAATTATATGAAAACATAATGCATAAACAGAATTCACACCAGCCCAAGCTGTGCACAATACACACACACCTCCCATTTATAGTTAAGTGTGTATGTGTGTGTGTCTGTGTGTGTGTGTGTGTGTGTGTGTGTGTGTGTGTGTGTGTGTGCGTGGGTGTGTGTTTATGTCTGTGTGTGTGTGTGTGGGTGTGTTTGTTTTGTCTGTTTATGCTATCACCTGGTAGCATATATAAAGCTCTTACGGGAATCGTGCTATTTAAGGATATATTGTCTGGAATCTCTGGCACTTTATCGGCTCTGCAATCTAAGAGTTGCAATTTACACTAACCAAGACCCAAGTCTAGCCCTGCAATGCACAGTGGTGGTCAGACTCCATGGCTGTAACTCCGAGTGACAAATGAGAGCGTTTCTAAGACTTCATAACTTTAAATCCACTGCCCTCCTCCGAGATTCTCCCACGTTCGCTCAGGCAGAGAGAAGCGAAATTGGACTATCAGAGCGGGGGTGTGAGGCACGGAAACAAGGCCTTCTGGGAAAACCAGGCCTCTCACATGGCTGACGACAGCCTGGTGCCATGGTGGGCTTCACAGAAATACAATATATCAAGGATTCATAGAAGACATAGATTTTATATTGCAGTATATACCACGAGAACTGTTTTACGCATTTGATGTATTGTTAATAGCTTTTCCATATGCTATACATGTTATTATGCTTTTGGATGAGGGCAGGGGGAGGGAGGTGAGGACAGTTGGTTCAGGAATGATCCTTACTCTCGCTGTGTGCTTGAGTTACTATAAACGTTTTACTGCAAAAACACTTTTTTGAGATATATTTGACACTTGTGCAAGATCTTCAGTGTCAAATGTGAATTGTGACCTGACAAAAAGTCATGCTCGTAGATGTTTATGTCCTGAATACTAAGTCAGTGAGTGAGTAAGTGAATAAGTAAACAAACAGACACTTTGCAGCTCGAGCCCCTTACCAGTCGAGTGAAAGTCGGCTGCGGGGGCGGCCTCCGGCCTGTTGATGTCAGAGGCGCGGTACACGATGTGATGGCGGCCAGGACCTCCCTGCTCCTCTCCGGTCAGCGCACGTCCTCTCTCCAGCGGCTCGATGAAATACTCCTCCTGCCCGTCACGGATCATCCCCGCCTGCCCGACAGCATGAGAGATGGACAGACAGATAGAGAGACGGAGAGAGAAAGAGAGAGAGAGAGATAAAGGTAGGTATATATAGAAATATTAACAAAAACTATTGCTATTAGACTGTCACTTATTCCAACCCTTCACTTGTTTTGGAGAACCTGAGCACTGCACATTGAGCACCAGTCTCTGCTAGCTCTTTAAGTGGATCATATATTGTGATCGATTCAGAAAACGTCCTGTCCACTCTTTTGCACTTTGCAGTCTTGCCCCTCCATCATCATAACATAGCCAAACAAAATCTACTCTGAAAGAAAAAAAGGATTGGACACATAATCTACTGTATGAGATATACAGTATGACACAAAAAAAATTGTAACAGTAATCTCCAGGAAGACTAAGATCAGTGTTGTCAGCCAACACCGACTTCTGCCTGGTCTCTCTGGGAGAACTTGGAGCTGTACATCAGCTTTTTCATGTCTCCTCTGCTACATCAGGCTCATTAACAGTATCAAGTGGTGGGGAAGTCAGTTGAGGACTTGAGGACACCGACCCCTTTGTCATTGCCGAGAGACTACTGTTTCTTACGCAGCACAGGTGTACACGACACCGACTAGGAGAGCTGCCTCTTCTCAGTGTTAAATGAGAGGAGCTGGGTTGAATCCCCCCAGCGCTCCCTGGCTCATCCGCATAGGAAAACCTTGAAAGACTCCACTTAGAGGAGGTCCGTACTCCGTAGTGCAGTTGTGGGTGCTCTGAACCCAAGAAACCTCAAGATCCCGAGCGTTTGTTGAGCTTTCACTGCCATCTAGATACTATTGGGTCCAGACAGTGACATCAAGGGCTGCAGACACTTAGTTTAAGGGTTTCCGTCTGAGGATAAGAAAATAAACCTTTATATACTGCTTTTCAGTGTGTGGTTGGCTCTGTGGTGTGTTACTTTGTGGTTGACCTGGCAGGACACTGCAGAAAAAATCCCACAGATGAGCTGAAACCAGCATGGACATCACCAGCGCAAGACCATAAAATGTTTAATCTGAGACTTATCGTGACACTTACAGGTCAGCTCAGATGGCCAGAGAAGCAGTGCACCAGCTGTCTGACATCGGAATTAAACAGCAGCCTAAAACCCCAAACCCATCTAAGCCACTGATTCAGTGACAAAGTGAAGGGACAGTGTCGGAAAAATAAGAGGCAAGTCGGATTCCTATAGGGGGGGAAAAGTGATGCGTCCTGCCAGAGGGTTTCCTGGAAGAATGTTGCAAGTCCTGATTCCAGCTTTATAGCGCAAAAGACATTCTCTCAGAGGCACAATTTCCATTCTCCTGCATAATAGAGAAAAAAAAAGGCTATCCATTCAAGTCGGAAAAATCAATAAACTGAAGCAAAAAAAAAAGGTTTTTACTCAACAATGGTTTTAAAAGTTGAGGATAATTATTTCCACTTGGTCCACACCAGAATCGTCAGTGTGATAAAAAAAAAAAAAAAGTCAAGATCTTTAGAACAAAACCGTTACCTCATGGAACATTCTCTCCCAGCTGATGCATATCTTCTGGATAGAACAGAAGAACTTTAAAAATGTTTGGTTGAGGGGAAGAAGTGTGTGTGTGTGTGTGTGGGGGGGGGGGGGGGGGGGGGGGGGTCGACTCACCACGGAAAAATATACTAAGTATCCTTTTGGGGAAGGGTATAATAACTACCGGGCACTTTCTTAGCAGGCACTACTGTTTCGACTAGATCTGATCTCTGTACCTGATTAACTTAGACAACAAACAACAGACAAGACCATAACAAAAAAGAAATGGGACATGAAATCCTAATTTGCTTAAATCAACAGGTCAAAGGTGCATCCGTGTATCTTATCTTACTGGGGAGGTTAAGCAAGCCCATCTAACTGGAGGAACAAACCATAATACACCATCACAGGGCTGAGTCATTCTGACTTAGCTCTCCTTCCGATCAGAACGGCTCCCCTACACGGGGGTGAGGGTGACAGAGAGGGTGCAGATGTTAGCGGGTAGGATGTGATGTGGGTTTGCGTTTGTCTTGGGGAGATGAGCGATGCTGTTGTCACTTGGACAGAGGCTGAAGGGGGTCAAGCTGTGTGTGTGTGTGTGTGTGTGTGTGTGTGTGTGTGTGTGTGTGTGTGTGTGTGTGTGTGTGTGTGTATGTGTGTGTGTGTGTGTGTGTGTGTCTGTGTCTCTGTGTGCGTGTGGCCATTGCCAGTATGTTTCCTTAACAAATGAATGTAATTTGTGTTCATTTGTCATAAGCACTGTTGCCAACGATTAATCGCAGCTCTAAGGGATAACATAAACAGAATGAACTGCAATCAGATACTTGTTTGCAATCTCTCATGAGCCAACAGTGACACTCTGGCTGTCTGCCTAAACCCAGAGTAGCCACGTGTGCACAGACACACATACGCACGCACGCACGCACGCACGCACGCACGCACGCACGCACACACCAGATGCTGATAGATGGTGCAGAGAGAGAGAGAGTGAAGGAAAAGTGTGTGGGCAGAAGCCCACCTCTGCATGAAGGAAAGATCCATGGGCCCTCCTGACCCTTTCATAATGAAAGGCCTTCCTTCAACAGACGAGCCCATAACAGCCTCTAATATTACAGAGAGTGGAGCAAGTTTCCTGCTGTTGTCCTGTTGTCCTGTGGCCATAGGTAGCTTGGTGCGCAAATGTATGCTACTCCCCTATGGCACTCACTGTCACAGAGAGGCCACACAGTAATGATTAAGAGCCATAATGACAGTCCCCTTCACATAAATATCTATCTTCCAGCGCTTCTAGCTGGTGCATAAACAGTCATTTTCAGGGTTAAACTGACGGTCAGATATGATCTGTTTCAAATACCCAAGATGCTTCAAATATCTAAAGTGGAGGCAGACATCCAGATGTTCTCCCAGATTTCCTGTGGTAGAAAAGAAGTGGCGGGCAAGTAGGGCACTGGGTCAACCCCACATCAAGTCGATTATTCACCAGTATTTTTCTTGTCACGTCAGAACCATTAGAGAGTACACTTTGAACTAGCTCTTTTTGATCTTCTTCAAACTACTGACAAAAGAGAAAAAGGAACACTCTCACATTGACACAAACAGAAGAGGACTTTGTGTCAGAGGGAACAGGCCTGCGTGACACGTGAGTCTCTAGGGAAGAACACCAGTCTGGACAAGACCCTGCAAAACAAGGCCAATGGCAAGGTCAGATCCAAGTGACGGTCACTGCATAAATCTCTGGCCACTGACACGCAGTCAAACACATGGCCCATCTTTTACCTTCTGCAACATCTGTCCTGTTCTTCTCCATGGCCGGTACTGTTCTGCCTATCGGGCTCTGGCCAGACCTCACACATGGCTTCCCTTCTGAGCCGGGCTCCGCTCAGCACAGCTGCTTTTTTCACTGTGACCTGTGGAAGCCAGTCAGATTTCCCCTCAAGGAAGAAATATGGGCAGGATGGGCCTTCGGATAGACAGTCACAACTATAAACAACGCTCTTTTACCGTCATCTCTTGGTTTTTATGATGTTTGTGTTTTTCCACATAAATCAAGCGGGTCAGTCGGCAAATCAAGTCAGTAGTCTGCTTCACTCATGAATCATTACAAAAATCGCGATTTCATAATCCCCAAAAGATTTTTTTTTTACCGTCCGTGAAAAACATGTTTTTTTTTTGTCCAAAGGATTTGTCACTGGAAACAGTGGCACATAAAATCACGAGACAGGTGCTCGCTTTCCGGGACCCACTCCCTCTCTGTTTCACATTCCTGCTATGCTCCGCTGCAAAACGCGAAATGAAAAATGCTGTTGCACTAATAGATTGGACTCTCGACTGGCCTTCTAAACTTCCTTCTAATACACAAAATGAAAAGTCAGGGATGAGATGATGAGCCCAGAGAAATTCCAGTGCTGTCAAA
>NC_084998.1:18778013-18835513 GCF_963854185.1 Sardina pilchardus
GCTTTTGTTTTCCTCTATCCTGAGGAGGGATTCCAAGAAGTGAGGAAAAGGCCTAAATGAACCTATCCATTTCCTCCCATGATAACCTACAAAGCGCAAAGCGAACACCCTCCACTCCACGCATTCCTCTCCAGGAAGGAGGTGAGTATGTACAAGGCCTCCAGAGACTTGGATAGGAACACAAAGGGCCTCTCTCTCCCTCTTCCTAAACTGATCGCTCACGTGGACACTTGCAGTGATTTCACAACTTCTGCGCGGCCAAAATGCTATTATTCGCTCACTGCAACAGAGGAGAAGCTGCAAATTCACAACGCTGGCCAGAGGAAGATGGTGTTATGCTGCTTCATCTCTTGTCATGTCAGTATCCTATCACTCGTTTTCACGTGAACCTGTCTGGGACTACAGTGTGGCTTTTAAAGGCTCAGCTTCAGTTCTTTCCCTTAATGCTTCCCCCCCCCCTTGAAATGTCAGGCTGATGGAATGTTAATGGCATCATCAAAGGCTACAAAAAGTTCCATGAAGACAGGTGCCAGAAGATTCTGGAACACCCTGCCATGACAAGAGTTCCTCTTTCATCCCACGCTACTGTGAACTGCGCCCAGCAAAGCGCTATCTGCTGAGGCAGAGCAGGAAGAACGACAGGCTCGTTGGCTTTGGTTCGTTACAACAGAAACCTGGGTCCAGTTTTGATGCCTTTCATGTCCACAATCACAGAGATCATAAGACCACCCAAACACAGGCAGACAGGCAATACTGAGAGATGACCATGGTCCAATGACTGAGCCTTAACATCCCTGCCATCAAACCCCTAATAAAAAAAAATGGCCACGAATACCTGAACAATAAAGCAATCGCTGAAGCGCTCTTTGATAGAGTTCATGTACTATTTATTGAGCGGAGCATTCAATTTCAAGTTATTGCTGCAGTTTTAGCACATAGCACAGAGGTAAACTGCAATAATTACTTAAAAGAATGAGCGAACCTTGTAAAAGTTTGGCTTCAACCGCATTCTAGAGCAATGATGTTTTATTTCAACTCGTTTGAGTTAATCACTAACGGGCCGCGGTGACATTTAAAGCGATGATTTCCAGATGTTTTAGACGAGCTGTTTATCCTGTTATCATTGCACAGGAATGAGGGAGACGTTCCCCTGTCACCTCTTTCATATTAATCAAATATGTCATCAGTCGGGGTGAGAAACGGCTCGGAAATAAAGAAAAAGGACTCTATGTCTCTCACATTTAACAGACCCTCCGCTTAAACATTATAATAATGTTTTGTAATGTCACACGTTGTGTATGTATCAAGATATATTTCAGGAGTTGGAAGGGAGTGACGATGCACTGACATTGACACGGGCATTCTCTACAGTCTACAGGATTAGATGATGACCGTGGTGACAACCTGTCACCCTGCTGGACACCTGAGGTGATCTCCCACACATCCCTCACTCCGAGCGAGCGCCTCAGGGCAGAGAGATGGCCACCTGCCCCCTCTAACGACAGCCCCTCATTTACAGAGTCTGCAGGGCCTTACCTGCTGCTGGCAGCAGGGACACACCTATGGCTGCAGTGCTTGCAGACCCTGCTTACAGGCAGGAATGCAGAAAATAGCACTAACACCACTGGCAACTAAGACCACATGCTATGGCTTGCTTACAAAGGATGTTTACAAGCAGAAAAGGGGAATATAGCAAAGTAAAGTCAATTGACTGGTGTTGTTTAGCAGACACCATCCCAAGCAACACAGATCCCACATCAACGGATCGGGGAATCTAACTTTGGGGATTCTAACCCACAGCAATGCTACCGTTGCTCCATCACACTCAATAACACTGAGAACTCAGACCACTCGGTATGGCTTGCATTGCATGGGGTGTGACTGAGGAGTGGACAGGATGCGGCTCTTCTGTCTCTATTCATGACTACTCTCATGGAGCCAAATGTAAATAAAAATATACTGCAGGACACAAGCACGGGCGCATCGGCCAAGTGTTGGGTGGGAATGACAAGCCTGTGCAGTGTGTTGTGTTCGAAACCCCAGATCCAGTGCAATCCAGTCATAAGTTGATGTCAGAGTTCATTAACTTGGTGTGGACTTATGTGCAGAAAATGGAAAAGGGAAGTGGTTCTTTTGGCTTTCTGGTTGTGAGCCAGATTGAAGGGGAAAAACCGGCCATGTTTGTGTCAGTGCACACTGCCAGTTGAAGACGTAGTCTCCAAACTTGTGCTCTAACTATCAAGAGTGTTCCGGGACTGACCACGCTCACCAGAGAGAGATCTGGTCACATTGAGGAGTGTGATCCGGCATGAACGCAGCGTGCTGAAGCATGCACGTCTATGCAGAAATCATGAGGGACCCATGAAGCTATGAATTCTTTCACCATGATGCACAAAATTCAAGGTTATAAAGATCACATCACGTGAAACAGTGAAACACAAGTGATAGTCACGCACCAGTACTACATGAGCACTACAGATACTGGTCACGCCTATTGCAACATGTCAAATTATGGCAGCTGTGAAAAACATAGTTACAGTGTGTCTTATACAATGTATGTAAGTATGTAATATGTATGTAAGTCCCAATATGATAGAGAGCGAGTCTGTTGGAATCCTGCCCATACATTACATCACCGTTTGGAGGAGTCTCCTTGTCATATCGTGTGGAATGTGTGGACATTTTGGTGATTTGACAAGCATAAAATAATCCGTTTCTCAACTCCTGCATCAATCCTTGGGTGCCATAGTGGTGCCTGATAGTGTTTTCTATCATCTGTTTGACACCATATCATGGATTAGGAGAGAGGAGTCTTCTCTGATACTACACTCAAGGAGTTATTTTAGGATACACTCAATGCTGGTTGAAATACACTGGTATTATGCTGACGTTTCTATTTTGGCAATTACCTGTATTAAAATAGAATCACTGTTTATTCAACAGCGTAAACAAAATGAATTGTGTTTTTGCTTGTCTTTATTTTCTTGCAAGGATTTCTGTTCGATTTACTGTCAAGATACACAGTATAGAGGGACTAACCGATTTCTATCAGAGGACTAACTCAGACATACATCACCACATGTGCAGACAAAAGGATTTCAGAACACATGTACACACATGCATGCTACAGTTTACCTAGTGACACCAGTAATCTTAGTGATGAATGGAGGCCCTCAACATGTAGCCTTGCCTCTTAACATATGGCAACTCATAATTGTATTCAACAGAAGGCCTCTCTCCGCCATAAGGATGCGTTTACGGCCTTGCTAATTCCAAGTGAAGTTTTGCAACGAATCGACGTGATGGCAACATATGCCCCCCTCCCTTCCCAGCATGCAGTGCAGCGCTGTGAGTTCACCGGGAGGCTATCTCTCCTCAGGATGGGTGTGCACGGAGAGAGCAGAGCAGAAGTGTGAACAGAAGCCTGTACTTGTGAGGTCATTAAGGCAGTGCACTCTCTCGCTCGCTAGCTCGCTCGGTTTGTCTGGACATGCTTTCCTCTGCACTTTTTTCCCATTACAGAAACGTGTGGCTGTCCTTGCTGAGGAGCCATGGCAACCCGACGTACACAGAGACACCGTAGCCCATGCCTGCCTCAGAGGGCCACAGAAGGCCATTATCTTCGCCATTCTTCAGGAGAACAGTCGATTCTCTAAAGTAAATTTAGTGTCCTTATTCTAGAATTTTTTTCTTCTTTTTTTTCTCCGTTGTTTGTGCTTGGCCATATTTAAGAGTCACACCAGCTACATTTTTAATCTACTTTCAAAATGAGTTTCTTTGACGTCTTAAAGCTACCTGGTCAATGGAAACTCGGTCATGCGGTAAGATGGTTCTTTTGATTTGCTGCTTGCTTGCTTGCTGCTCCTCTTGTAGGTCACTTTGCAAAGAGTCTCTGCCAAACGCATTGATGTAAATGTAAAAACCAAAAGACTCTCTGATGAACGTGACTCGGAGTGATCAAGCCCTAAATTATTGATTAAGGTCAGCATAATCAATTAAATGTGGCAATCTGAATTCCACTCCATGTGCCGTTACGGACAAACCATTTTCAGCACCTAAGATTTCCACAGAGACAAAGATGAAGTGTTAGCCGTTAATAACAGCCGGAAACACATTAAGGCTTATCAGGAACTCTGAGATGACTCCAGCCCCATCATGTATCTCTGTCTTCGAGACTTCCTAAAATAAAACCTCGGCAGAACTGTATGGTCCCATGATCAATTCATCACTAAGGAAAACTGATTTTGCACCCTCCAGCAGAGAAGCTGTCGCTGCTTATAGACTGTCAAGTCACATTTGGGCCCCACAGGAGTCCTCCTCTTGGTGGCTCTTCAAAACTGTTCTCCCTTCACTACAGTACCACTAACTATCAATTAATGTGTATGAACAGCATCATCAGTATTACCAGACTTTCAGCCACCAAACACTAATAATGTCCGCCACGGGGGAAGATTCTCTGTTATACAACAGATTGTATAATGACCAAAGCAGACCTCCATTTGGCAAAATGACCAGGAGTCTGCAACCCCATCCCCAAACTCATGTGGCGTTCATATATCAGTGCTCATTTTTCAGTGTGCTTGCAAATTTTTATAGCTGTTTGTTTCTTTTCAGTGAAAGCTACAGCTGTTTCTTTTGTTATCAGTAATGTCAGTAAAAAACTCTTACTTCATTAGTAATCGTAAAAATAAAAGGAAAAAAAGAGGTTGGTATTTGGTTATGCAAGAAACACTGAACTAATTTAGTGTTGGAACATGGGAAATGCAATAAAAGACCAGTTATACAATATCCTCACAATTAAAATAAAAAAGTTCTAAGTATTACAAAAAAAACATTCTGAGAACATTCAGCGCAGGAGGACAAAACGCTCGGGACGAGGGACTCACCAAGCCGTCACAATTGCTGATGGCCACTGAGGTGTCGGGCAGATTTGTGACGTGCCCCACGTACAGGCAGTCGCTGGGCAGAAGTGGCTCGTAGCGCGTCGTCGTCCCGTTGGCGCCGTTCTCGTCGTCGCGCCACTCCAGCGTGGCCCCCGGGGCGACCAGGCGCGAGTTGCGGCGCAGCTGCATGTGGAGTTCGCGCCCGAACACGGTCACGTTGTAGAAGAGCGTCTCCATCATCGTGGCGTGTGCGGCGGGGGGGTCGGCCGCGTGGTGACCCCCCCTCTCCTGCTCCTCCTGCTCCTGCGTGGCCTCGCGCCTCCTGCGCCGCCGCTGCTGCTGCTGCTGCTGCTGGGCCACCGCGGGCAGCTGCTCCCGGAGCCGGCCAGCCGAGATGGCGTGCAGGAGGAAGCGTCCGTCGGCATCCGTGCTGACCGGATACACCAGGCTGTACTCCCTGAGCTTACCCTGGAGGGACTCTGCAGAGAGCAACATGGCAAAACACACACACACACACACACACACACACACACACACGCACACACACGCACACACACACACACACACACATGCACACACACACACACACACACATGCACATACGCACGCACGCACACACACACACACACACACACACACACGCACACGCACACGCACACACACACACACACACACACACACACACACACACACACACAGTCACACACACACACACACACACACACACACACACACACACACACACACACACACACACACGCACACACACACACACACACACACACACACACACACACAGATGAGTTAACATGCAAGAGGCAGCCTCCATCACCACCACCATCAACCCTCAAGGACCAACTGAGTATATGAGGCTGCTTACCATGTTTCCATTTCCATAATTGAGGCATCATGTCATATACAGTATATCCTACACATCTAGATACAAATGTCTGATGGCTTTGAACACATCAAACAACGCATGAGAGATACAGTTGTGGCAATATCAGTGTAATCTTACAATAACAATATCACGAGATCTGCCATGCCAGTTCTATGGACAAATATACAGTATTGTGATATACTACTGAGACACACACTGCAGCAATTCATTGCAGATCATGCCCAAAAGCAAAAGGGAACCAAGAAATCTGCAGTACCATATCAGTGCCATTAGAAACTACAGTAATTACCTTCAACTTACTGTAGTACATTACACTCAAAAGACTGAAGCAGTCCTTTACATCTGATATACCATAATGGGATATTGCACATATTCTAGGTGCACTGTCATTACCGTACACACCCTACTCCATATCTAATTCTCACTTCAGTGGCACAAATGTCATTGCTTAATTTATAGAACCTTATAGGTAGAACCTTATATAGAAAGACAAAATCATATCATTCTCTCCTCCATTTCTCTGCATACACATGTTCTCAAACAGAGAGAGTGAGAGGGGCTGTGTGTGTGTGTGTGTGTGGGGGGGGGGCATTGGGACAGAGAATATTAATAATGGTGAATCTGACAAATGAGTTGACTTGCTAATCGGGTGTAGGCTTTATATAGCTGCTAGTAGCAATGGCAGGACCCACTGCATCACTGTGTCCCTGTGACTACGTATGTTCCCATGGGAACAGAGGAGGGTGTCTGGGACAAAACATGCTTCGAGCTTTGTGAAGATTTGTCTCTCTGTGGAAGAAGTAGGACTCAGGTCATGTTTGCATTGATAACTATAACATGAATTCAGGCATATATAAAGCAGATACTTCATTGCGCTTTGAGGTTTGTCAAATGTGTCTGGGTTACATCTAAAGGTTAGGGATTATATACACAGCACCTCTCACTAAACACCATCTGTGCACCCTGCACATAGGCTTACTTATCTCTGAGTGCCATGGCTTTTACTTCAGTATTTGTCTCTTTCTGGCATTCCTCCTGTCTCACTCACTGTTGCTCCTACATGACACAACTGCCCACTTGAAGGTAGAAATGCATGCCACGATGCAACTCTCTGTGGAATACTCAGGTGTGCTCAGGTTCAAAGGGGATAGTTGTACCAACTACCAAGAGCCTTTCAAGTCCAGGGGCATATAGAATGAATGCCTGAGACTGCTTATTTCCATATAATCTATGAGTCCCCTGAAGACGCTTAACAATGTAATGGTTAACTGTAACTGAGCATTTCATTAAAAAGTATAATTTTCAGGTTATATCCATAGGCTGTCTAAAATAGGAGCGACATTTCCATAGATAGGCCATGCATTCTATAAAAACAAAACAGTTGTATCTTTAAATAGACAAACAATTCAAATGCGTCTTCACCCTCCTCACTCAATTAATCTATGGAAATGAGTAGACTGACACTGAGGTGGCGTCTCCTGTCAATTGAACTTGCCCATTGGTGGCGCTAGAGGGATTGAGGGGCAGGTCCCAGTGCTAAACTTCATGTTGGACACACAGCAAATGAGCTTAGGGTCATTTAAAAAAAAAAAAAAAAAAAAAAAAAAAATTTGTTTGCAGTATAGCCTACCTCCAGGGCTAAACAACAAGGGCATACACAAAGATGACAGTAGGTCTCTGCACCTTCATAGGCCCCCCCAAAAAAATTGATGCCTGTAAACAACCAACAACACCCAGCCGCAGAGTGGCAACTGACTATACGGTAAGTGATGGGCTACGTTGTATCCTCGGAGTTGCATACTGTAATCATCCAGATCTAGGTTGTGGCTAGTGTCAGGGAGCCAACCCTCCCCGCCCGGCTCGAAGGCAAGGCATGCCCTTCACCTCACTGGAGAGACAGACCATCGTGCAGCTTCATCGTTTATTTATTCATTTCTCAGGCATACCAGAGACTTTAAGCAATTATTTCACGGTTTCTATGTATTGAGTTTCATCGCTGTGAAAACGTCTGCATGGAAAATTGCATTATTTTCCACGAAACCTTTAAAGCATCAGAGGCAGCAACGTTATGCATGAATTTCAAGTGGGATTCTTATTTTTCCAGACAAGAGGTGCTTTGCCTGATGGCACTCTAGATCTATTAAATAGCCTAACTGCAAACTGCAGTTAAATTTAAGTTAAAGCAGAACGCCCGTTTTCGAAAATTGAAAAATGGACAATAGTGGCATACTTTATGTCATTTAGGCTACTGTTTTACAGGAAACAGAACACGCTAATAAATAGACCACAATATTCAATTTCGCTTCAGCGGATTGTATAAAAGTTGTCATAACGCGAAATAAATGGGCAAAGGAGGATGACAAGTAGCAGACAGAATCATATGACTGCCTTTATGAGCTATAATATCACTTTGATTGCTCCATAGTTCTCTACGAGCAAATACAGTGGAAAAGAAAACTTGGAATCACAACGTTTTGCCTCGAAATGTGTGCCTGTAGGAACGTCAGTTGATACGCTTTGAACTGGCTTTGCAATAGTATCAAAGAGTAAACAATGACGAACAGTACTTCTTACCTTTTGTATTGGTGAGATATAAACCGTTCGTGTGTTGTAACCGCAATAAAACAAAAAACAAAACATATCCCAGCTTAACATCCATGTCAGGTCCGACGAGAGGTAGATCGCACGGGAGAGAGGCGGACTTTGAGATCTCCGATAAGCGATCTAACAGCAAATGCGTGGTCCCCTCTCCCCTCTTCTCTCCCTCCCAACCCCACCGCAAAGTGCAGCATGGAGGATCTCTCTCTCACTCTCTCACTCTCTCTCTCTCTCTCTCACACACTCTCACATACTCTTCCCCTCCCTCTCTCCCTCTCTCCCTCTCTCTCTCTCTCTCTCTCTCTCTCTCACTCTGCGTTGCTGTTGCTCATTCAGCACTTGAAGTTTTGGTGGAACTTATCCCAACATTCTTTTTGCATGATGGTGAGAATGCCTATTATAAAGCTTCTGTTTGTGCTGACAGTCATCTGAGCATCATCTCTAATGTGTTCCACTTTGCTTTAGGCTACTTCCTCTTGTAATTTAATGTTGTTTACTAATCTGTTTACTCTGTTGACAACAGTAATAGGTGAGATGCTTGATATCATGTCTCTCTCAAGTCGTAGATGACAGTGGACAGGATATACTTTACTGAGCAGAAAGTCACTGCCCACCTCGCCCCCCTTGTCTTATAAAATCACCAACCCATTGTCAAGGGACCATGCGGCTATGACCAGTTGCAGTCCTTATAGAAATCCCTCCAGTTCATTTAGTGAGGTACTCTCTGTCCCAGCACTGACCACAGGCTCATTGGGCTCCGCGCTCAGTGAAGAGATGGCCTAGCCTGCCCAATCGGTTCATTATTGGATATTTCAGTATCACAGGTATCAGTTACATGAGCCAGTGAAGCAACAAGAACAACAAATAACCCTAGTAAAAATTCAATTGTGCATAAAACCATCTCCCTAAAATATCCCTAGCAGAATGCACTAAGCCATAAAAAATACTGTGAGGAATCACGTGGTAAGTGTTTGTTAATCATGCGCATAGGTAGTATTTCATGAAAGTGACTCTAACGTAAATACTGATAAATGAAAGGAGAAATTACATGGACCATGGTAGTGATAACTCCTTCATAATGTAACTTCCATGTAGTGAAGTACATTGCTGGGTAAAAGTGTTTAGAGGCATCTGAGGCGGATAGGCATCATTAACCATGCACATATCGCCAGCAGCGATTATGAGGTGAAAGAGTAACGCTGCATATTAAGGCTATGCATTTTACATAGCCTGCCATCGACGTGACTGTAAAAATATCTACAAATTGAACTTTCTGACCTCTAACGCAGGGAGGTCTGTTAGGCAGATGGTCATCCATTTTAATCCATGATACTGCACTCAGGGAACTTTCCGGGGTGTGCGTGTGCACTGTGCAGTGTGTCTTCCTGAAACTGAAGGAAACAACTAAGGTAAAGAAGCTCATGCTGAAAAACAGATCACAGTTGAAAAACAGGAGATAAACCAGAGGCTAGCAAAATCTTTAAGCTTTATTGTTATGGTCATGGTTCACTTATTAGCAAGGGTGTTGGTTAGCCTGGTGTTGGGCATACAGAGATGGATATGATGGCGTGGGAAACAACTGTCACAAACACACCAAACAACTGAGACAAACACACCAACTGTCAACAGCTGAAGAGAGCCGTGGTGTTGACCACGTATTGTTGTGCTGTCATACTCTCCTGGCTGAATTCAAACGTTCAATTACATCTAGTTTCTATGGTTCCCATTTAGAGGCTATAAAAATAGCGTAATGTATTTGTAAAGATAATTACATTGCACACTTATATAAGAAAAACCTCCACTAAAAGCTGTGCTGGCCTATTAGGTTGTCACTTATTGGCGTGCATGCAGAGGCTCTTGGCATCGGGCTCGTATAGTACTCTGCTGTGGGCCATCAGAGGGCTCCGAGGAGAGTATGATGGTCTGGAAGGACCCCAGCGCCCGGGGCGAGACGGGCTTGAAGGACTAGTAGTGGTTGAGGTGTAATGGAGACAGGGGACTTGTTAGCGGAGTGTGTCTATGAAAGAGTGGAGCCGGGCTCACGTCATCGTTGGCCCTTAACCGGAGCACAGCCGAGCCAGTGTGTCCCGCCAGACGTGTGTTTCACATTTGCTCTCCTCCTCCTCCTCGTCCTCCTCCTCCTCCTCATCTTCCTCTTTCTCCTCCTCCTCCTCCTCTCTTTTACAGGGGAGATTGCACCGGGCCTCTTATATGACATGTGCAGCTGCAAGCCAGTCTTTTCATCACTGTAGCTATTTCACTTTCTTTCTCTCTAACCCCTCCCCCCCCCTCTCTCTCTCTCTCTCTCTCTCTCTCTCTCTCTCTCTCTCTCTCTCTCTCTCTCTCTCTCTCTCTCTCACACACACACACACACACACTAAATATACAGGATAACTCACACCCAGATAGATATGTAAACATTTGAGTGATTCACTGCATACAGTAAACAGTTGGCAGTTTTTTGTTGCACTGCTCTACGCTGTCAACATAATGTCCTCTTTTCATTTTCATAGACTGAGAACGACTGAAGTAGCCAGTGATGTAATGAATCGCCATATGGTAAAACTGCCATATACAGACTTCACCTCTGGCTATTATTTTACTGGGCAGACATGTTTTTCTTTCGCTTTGTGCGAGCTAAATTAAAATGTTAACAGCTTAATAAAGCGGTGCAGTACAAAACAATGAACTGAAACAAACAGACCAGTTTGGTCAGTGGATGGCTTCCAGGGAGCCCAAAGTCCTCTCTCTTAGACATTATGGCATTTACTGGTCCGTAAAGGAAACACATGGCTAGTAAAAAAAAGGGCAAAACTGGCATCCTTACGAAAGCTGTCCTGCTTTTCCAAATGCATGATTTACATACACATATGGTCACCCAGGCATGTGCTGCGTTGCCCGCGCGCTGCAGATTCCCACCGACAGATCAGCACATGCAGGCCCCAACTCATGATGTATGTGCAACTTTTAAGGCAGCACAAAACCCTCATAAACCAGAAAAAGCCATATCTTCAAAGTCTCCCCCTCTGGTCGTCTCCCGTCTGGTTCCGATGCTACCTGACACACATAGTTTTCCACCAATAAAATATTATGTCTCCGACAGAGACAGCAGGCACTGACACTTTAAAAAAAAATCATGTGGAAGGGGGGAAAAGAGAGCGAAAGAGAGAGCGAGAGAGAGAGAGAGAGGGGTAGGTTGATGTATGAGAGGCCTAACAAATGTCAGAGCTCCGCTTAACAGGATGGAGACGGTGCAACGCGGAGGAAAGTGCAGGCGCGGAGCCGGCGCACTTTGATGGCGCAATCCTCAGGCGGTTCACGTGAAGGTTATCGGCCACGCCACGCCACGCTGCAGACCGTCAGAGAGGAGATGGGAGGTCATCAGCCTCCCTGCCGGAACCACCAATAAATCCCACCGAGCAGCCATATGCTGGATCAGTGGCATTCCTAAAGAGGTCCAGCAGGACCTCAAGGCTAGCCGGTGAGACTGGTGGAGGAGCCAGTTCAGCAGAGCTGTTTTCCCCCTCGTGAGGAAAATCCTTGCCTCCCTCATTGTGTCAGCGTGCCTCAGATGACAGGGACTACAATGGCAATTATCCAGCACCTCAACGTATCCAGGAGGAGGAGGAGGAGGGCTGCCAAGAGACACAGGACGTAAATCTCATTAGGGTCTTGTCTGTGAGACGGGCGTTGTTTTCTTTTCTTCTTTTTTCTGTCTTGAAGCCTCCCTCAACACAGTATCTTTGATGCCACTGAATAGGAGAGGAGAGGAGAGGAGAGGAGAGAGGAGTGGTTGCACAGAATAAGGGGGATGCCTTTTCCTCTCAGCACACAAACAAAACCATAGCACGCTGAGCATCAGGGTCTGGAGCTCTGGCAGGCAGACAGAGGCAGCGGCAGCAGTGCGCGCCACAGAACCTCGCAGAAGCCTGACAGATGCTGAGAGAGAAAGAGAGAGAAAGAGAGAAAGAAGAGAAGAGAGGAGGGAAAACGAGAGGAACCAGCTGCAGATTAACTCCTCAGGCCCCTTCGTGCCCTTCAGCACAACGCTGGTCACCACCCCTCTACCCTCCGATGAAAAAAGCTGCGAGTTTCGTCATGAAAATGGACCACACTTCACCGGGGCGACGTCGACCGCTCTTTTCACCTCCGGTGGTGATGTGCGGCGGTGCAAGGAAAAGTCGCCGGGGCTGTGATCATGCCTGGGATTTAACCAGGACCAGCCTCCAGGCCACGGCACTGGCAAACGTGTGCCAGGAATGCTGTCTCCCGTTCCATGATCAAAAGCAACGGGAAATGTTGGAGAGGAATAAAATGGAACGGGGAGGAGAGGGGCGAGCGTGTTTTCCTAAATAAAGGCTCCAAGAGTTGAACGAGTCCCAGATTTTTGTGGAACAGTTTGTTGTTTTACAGCTTACTCGGGCACTGAAAGTGTCCTGTTCAACAAAAATACGGGGAATCTGCACAGCGTGTGATGTGTGTTCAGCATCACTTCACGTCAGCAACCGAGCCTCTTCAGTGGGAGAAAACGTGGCAGTGTGACCCTTCAGAAGTCAGCAGTTGGCACAGCAGAGAATGACCGGCAGTGTGATTGGAACGACACCACTGTGGAGAATGCAAACCCAAAATATGACGAGGAAATAAATGATTTAGAGTAAACACACGTCTCAGTTTCTCATCTGCATGGGTCATGTATTTCAGATGATCTATAACTAGGTCCACACCCTTCCCCTCATTACACCCTTCCCCTACTATTACACACACACACACACACACACACACACACACACACACACACACACACACACACACACACACACACACAGAGAGACACTCACACACACACACACACACACACACAGACCCATTCAAAACCTCATTGTTTCACTGTTGTTCCACTGTTGTTCCACTGCGGTTGCTACGTTTCTGAATTTAGCGCAGCATCATGCATCATCTGGAGTGCCATTAACAGAAGTGTGACACAGGAACACATTACTTCCACCAACTCATTGGAGACCCTTAAAGGCAGCTGTCACTTGCTCTCAGAGTTAACTCCTCGCAGGTCTCTGCCGCTACATATTCTCTTAGACTCATATGTATGTTTCCGTGATACACCTCCTGAAGTAGACTGCATCTCAGGGGCCTTCGCTATACATCTGAGACCCCAGCAATGGAGCATGGTTTGAATCAAAAACACATGGGTTGACACTAGCCCTATATTCATTGAAGAGGGAAAGCAAGCCAAAGATATAACCAAAATATAGCCTTTGCGCTACGGCTTCAGATTTCATGCTCTTCAAGTGGTTCTAGAAGATTCCTTCATGCTCTCACTGCTGGGATGAAACACTTACCAATGCGCGCCGTGCCTGGCTGGGCCGCACTCACAGTGACACTGCCCAGTTCCTGCAGGTCCCTGTTTCCTGCCTTGTCCACTCTCTGACGCATAAACCTGGAATCCAGATTCTCTTCATCACCTGAAGGCAAAAGGTGGAGTCTCTGTCATGTTCCGGTAGTACAAAAGCAAAGTCGAAGCTGCAACATGGAAAAAAACTGCAGACAGATGGCAACAGTATTAACCTGCTGAATGAATATGAAGAATTAACAGGATACAACAGTTCACTAATATGTGGGCATTCACCTTAAAACTATATGTGTTTTGTTTAAGTTTTGAGCTGGTTTGTTCACCTTAAAAGTATATAACATGGTCATGGCGTTGGCCTGAGAGAGTTTTGCCACCACAGTCATTTGGGAAGACAAATTCTCTTCAATTTGAATAATTCAGGGTCTCAGCGACCTCACGGTTACACAGATAGACAGCCCGAGTCGTGGGCTGGCACAGAGGAGGGAGAGAGAGCGAGGGGGTGGGGGGGTGGGGGGGGGGACAGCTCTGGTGGGAGCTGGGGGCGTTAGTGTTGTGCTGACATTCCCCTATCCGAATGAGTGTGACTGGATATATCACTTTAAAATGAGCTCCCATGTAGCACAGGTGGCGTCAGAAGAGGCGCCTAGCTGATTTAAGTATGAAGCGCACGCAGAAGAAGGCAGAGCTGTCAATTGCTGTTAATGTCAGGTTGTCTTCATCCCCACCATAGTGTGGCCTGCTGTTCCGTACATCCTGAGGGAGTGTGTGTGTGTGTGTGTGTGGGAGAGAGAGATAGAGAGAGCGAGACGGGGAGAGAGAGAGAGAATACTGAATAATTTCAGACATCTATGGCTCCATCTTTATTCAGATTAACCAGAAAAAGAAAGACATACACAAACAAACACAAATACACAACAGCAGATGTCGGAATCACACTATCAATAGGCCATTGCCAGTTACTGAAATGCCAGATGGGCCCTGAAGACAAATCTCGGCTCACACACGCCTTCACTACTTTTGTGTATCTCTTCCAAAACTAATATCATATCAAATCATGTTGCTGCAGCCATAATGTTTAGCGTAACACTTCATTGGATGCCAAGTCATGGAGGCACTCTCCTGTAGTGCTAAGGTGTATTGAAGTGATTGTATGGAATTTCTATATATCGGATGCATGACGATTTATCTTTTTCAACATATGAATAAATCAATAAATGAAATGCAGCTGTGAAGTGTGCGCACACACACCAGACTGCTGTTACATATGTTTCCTATTAGTTTGCATGGATTGTCTGAACGCTGAACTTCCTTTATGCAGGCAGACAGATACTGAACTCTTTACTGATGTGGTTTGTGTCATGACTAATGAGGTGAATGGCAAAACTTCTAAATATACTTTACTGGGTTGTGGGAAATGCCATTAGAGACTGCACAACATGAAACAGAAGTTGTGTCAATGTCAAAAACAAACGTTTTCTAGACGGATTCATGAATAATGAGTGCATTCGAAGATTCAAGCTTCGTCATGATAGCATTCCAAAACACACCTTAAATGCTGACTTCAGGTTGCCTAACGAGAAAGAGGGATTGCTACGATAACAGAGAAAAAAAAATCTAACGCTCTGTCCGTCTGCTAATGTCAATGGAAAACAGCTGCTACCATCCCTGGCTCTCATTGGTCATGCTGTCTTAACAGTTGCAGTATGTGTGAAATGGTCACTTCTGCCTCTGCGTTTCATCAACAGGTGGATGTATCACGGTTTATTTTTAGATTGTGAGAGGACAATTCTGCATCAGCTTAGCATTCTTATTTTAGATTGTAATGACTGTAATGATTATGCCTATTGTCAAATTCAAACCGTATCCTCAGCATTTGCCACATGCGATTAATCACATGTAGTCACAACTGGGGCAGTCAGTGAGAAGGTGGGTTGGGATTTGGAGCATAATTCACTCATAGCACAAGCTGACACATGTTGGAACAAATCAAGATGTCATATCCATCCCATATTAGCCCGTGATTGTCATACAGAAAGCGTGTGCCTGTGTGGCTCTCACCGCTGAGCTGTAACAAGCAACCTGCGGCATTCAGCTGGGTCTCATATGACAGAGAACATCTCATACCACAGTAGAGCCTCACGACCAATTACTTGTAGAATAGAAGGGGCGTGAATTCAGGGTGCCATGGGACTAAGATTGCCAAGGTATCTAATAAACCACACTGTTCACAGGGCTGTGAAAATATAGCATACTCACATGTATGGCACACTTATACAATTACAGTTCTGGACCTTGGATTGATACATTGTTGCAGTATAAAAATGAGAAACCGTAAATAAGTGAATCATATGAAAGTGTCTATTTTGAAGTTGCCAACAGTCTGGCAAACAGAGCTAACTTTGAGTGTGTACTTTAATGACAGCACTGATAGATTAGCCTCTCCTCTTGTCTTCGGCCTGCAGTCAGGGGATTTCACTGACAGATGGGACTAAATGGCCTCTCTGACAGTTCAGGAGGGACATTAATATCTTCTGTACATAACAGTGCCAAGATAAGACCAGCCCCGGAGTGAAATGCATTGACTAGAGGAAATTTCATAGGGGTGTCTCCATTACAGGTTATTTTCTTGCCAGAGAGTAAGTTAAATCAGTTAGGATCTGTAGGGGAAGTCTTTCAGATAAATGTAATATCACTCGGGCCCGAGGAAACAGCGAGTCGGCTATAATGTATAAAATAAGACAATAAAATAATCAGTAATATTAGTCTTGTTATTACAAATGAACCTTATGAACTAAGCACACTTTATCACCCCATGTCTCTAAGTCAACTGCCTCAGGGTACTATTCATTATAGCGAATCATGAAATCCTTCTCCATACACAATTCAATCTCGGTATTTCAGGGAAAGCAGACATGTCTGGTTTGAATCATACCACACCGGATGTTCATTCAAATAGGTCTTTGCAGGGACAAGTGTCTAAACGTTACCATCTCTCCACGTGTGTACCGGTATGTGGACCCTTCGTTTTCTCTAATCTACTCCTGTGGGTTCTTTTAGCACTGTTATGCAAATGACGCTCAGCTAAGCTTGTCCTTTCTCCCATATGCCTTCATAACTCCAGCTCAAATCTCAGCATGCTTTTTTGATATCTCAGGTTGGTGAGGGACTGTCACCTTCAGTTCAATCTTTTATAAATGACTCAACGAGCTCCTGGTATTCCCAGCCAATTTGGCTATCTCACATAATATTAACATTCAACTAAAGCTGCAAAAAACTCAAGAGTTGTCTGCTAAACCTTCAGTATACTTTTTAGAGTTCTTTCTCAATAAATTATCTTGTTAGTTTAACAGGAAACTATCAGTCACACTAGGAGGGGGAATTAGCACTGTAAGGGAAGACAATTTTATGCATTTTTTGCCTTCAAAGTATTGATTGATGCATTATTTCACATCCATCAGTGTCCAAATCTTTCGCAATATCTGATATTTCCCTCTTGCTGCCTATAGTCATCCATAAATCATTCACTTTATCTTCTCTTGCTCATTCTGTCCATGTACCTTTATCTACGTATTTGTTACCATTTATCCATCAACCCCTTATCCTCCATTTGCTTGTGACAAGAGCTAAGCCCCAAGAACTAAGCACAAATCACCGCTTGGTCTTCTCTCTCCTTTTAGAACTTGTGGCACTGGCAAGACGATACTTGGCCAGTAGGTCAAAAACTGGGACTTTCTGGAGAGTAATAGATGCCACATGGAAGCAAATCCCTGTGGTCAGTGTGCTGACAAAAACATACCAGTAGAATCCCTCACTTTCCATACGGACAATGACCCAAAGCGACAGTGCAGCAGCAAAAGCAGAAGAGCAGCAGAAGAGGACGCCAAAGGTCAAAGAGCAAAACAGAAAGTGAAAAGATGAACCCAAAAGTAGCTTGATAAGATGTGTCAAATTCCAGGGAACTCCAAAGGGACACAAATCTATCAGGCATAACAAATAATACTCTATGTCCTGCAGGGCAAAGTCATTTGTCAAGGCAGGAGACAAAGCAAACACTTCCCAGGGCACAGGTCAGCAGTGATGTTTCACAAACCTTGAGAAGTTAAGATGCATGCAAAGCAACCCTTGTGTCAGAGACTAAGCCTACAGACTAGACTCATCCTGTCAACCCTCAAGCTCTGAATCAGCCCTCGATAACATAAGCTATGGGGCCTGCCTGAGCAAAGCACTGCAGAGGGGAGAAAGACAGGGTGGCCTGTGATTTTGTGCCCACACTGAGATCTGTCACTGATACTCCTTCATTGCCACAGTGGTGGTCCTCCCATCCAATGGTTAAAGCCTTTCACTATTTAGGCAGGGAGTCAGAGGAAATCTGAGACATTAAAATGCTGAATACATTACTACATCTGTGATAAAGAAGTGTCTTACCTTCGTTTCCCCTGGATAGTTTGGCTTTTGTATTTCCCTTGAGTAAATAATAGCTCACACAACAATAAACCAGGGGTTTGGGCACTGTTCAAAACATTATACCATTCAAGCACTTATACTACTCACTGAGGAAGCAACTCTAAAATTGTCTATGTACTTAGTTGTTCAAACAAGCGACCTATTGGGACAAAGTAAGCTTAACAAAGCATTAGCCACTGAAAGTAAATCATACATAATCTCCAATAGACAAGGAGTAGTATGGTCATCCAAACAGAATACTCTCTATTGCCACTGTTGAGTTCATCTGCCAACTGGAGTTTAGCAAGGATTTATCAGCCCCAGTGGATCCTGGCAGTCTGGTATGCACTTACAAATGCCAGTGAGGTGTGAACACCACCTGCTGGCCACGTCCATGTTTGCAGCTGACAATGACCTTAGGATCCCAAAGACTCTCACAAGGCCTAGTCATCCTCAAGAAGCTGGAGGAACTAGTAAAGGGGAGGGAAAATCTCATGCGAGACTAGCACATGAAAGACTGGCTTTCACAGTGGATAAGACCAAGCAAAATGAGGAGAGCGGGAGCTGAAACATATAGAATTTATTTGACCAAGAGTAGGAAAAAAATACAGAGGAGTAGAGGAAACAAGCTGACCCTGTTATAAACACATCACTACCAAGAAAACTGGAGGGTAACAGATTGAAAATGCCTTGTTCACCATTAGGTCTCTTTACAATTCCTAATATTCAATTTAAAAACAGCTGCCATTTTTTTTATATCTATATTCTTTTTTTATATATATTTATGTAACATTCTTTCAAAACATTGTGCAAGTGTTTTGCTGGTATTCCACAAATGGTAAACAAGAGCTTGGTCCAGTGCATTATATAGTGACATTACTTATGGAGTTACGGACTTTCAGCTGGCCATCTATACCATTCCACGACTACCTCTACTAACAGAGAAAAAAAAAACGTCAGTCAAATGGCGTATTAAGAAGAAAAAGATCAGTGGCAAAGCTAGGCGTTTGAGCCTGATCCAGACAGAAATTAATCTGTTACATCTTGGGAAATGGTTAAAAATGATGACTATTATTGCAAGGTTTTTCTGGGATGTTGACATGATAGCCTGACTCCAAATGATTTTAAAAATTACCACGTTTGCTGCACTTGATTACACCTTTAAGCTTGGTAAGGGAAGGACTGGATGATTGATTATACTGAGAAGCAAGAATACTGCATAGGAGCTAGTGTGTTACAAGAGGTCAAGCGTGTCTGCGGCTCAGGGCCCCTATAGCTCTTCCTGCCAGTGACCCAGAGTGCCCTCTGCAAAGCAGAGAGAACAGCGGGACACGACCACTACCAAGGTGCCCTCTATGTTATACCATCAGACAGGGCAAATAAAGCGTATGGGTTAATAAACAGATGTTCTTTCTACTTTGACTTTACGGTCCTAGGCTTTTTTTTTTTTTCTTTTAGCATGACGTGGGTGCATTCGAAACATCACAAAACTACCACAAACTTGGTGCTGATGCAATAGGTTCTCATCACATAAAGCTTAACGTCAAAAATGTTGGAAAATTTCTTTTGGCGACAATGAGAATTTCTTGGTGACTTTCCTCTAAGCTCTCAGTGAAGTTTTTCCTTTAAATATGTTGAGTCAAGTTAGCGTCCACATAAGTCTAATATTCAGTGTGCCAACAACTTACAAAAATTTGGTTTGAGTGTAACAAAAAAAAGAAAGAGCATAATGAAAAGAAAAAACACTTTGACTAGTATATCAATCATGATGCACACATCAACACAATTCATGTCAAAGAAAGGAAACAAGATACATAATTTATTCACACTTTACAAAAATCTCTTTCTGCTACCACAACACCACCAGAGTCAATATAATAACCAGACAAGTTGTATTGAAATGAAGCTAAAACAGAAAAGGGAGGGGGGAGGGGGGGGACAGAAAAAAACAAAGACACCGGAGGGGGACAGGAGTACCCCCCCTTTCACCATTTTTTTTTAAAGTACTCGGTGAAAAAAAATCATTCAGTTTGCTTTTGTTTTGTTGCTTTGTGGCAAAAAGACCCACACAACTTCAAAAATAAAACAATGAGTAGCTGCACCAGTGATCTGCATTAAGTGCTTGTCAATCCATTTACTTTTAAAATAACCTGACCAAGATCGAGAGACAGACAGGGAGATTTTGAGAGGGAGGGGAGAAGAAAAGGGGGGGGGAGAGAGAGAGAGAGAGAGAGAGAGAGATAAAGAGAGAGAGAACGATAAAGAGAGAAAGAGAGAGAGAGGCATGTGCATGTGAACAATTGCTGCGAATCGGAATTTTTGGGTGGCTATTTACTACAGTGCCACTATGGTGATGCAAAATCTAATAGCTTCCAAAGCAAACGGTAGTCAAAAACACATGGACAACAACCAACGAAAAAGTCCATTTTAGTTCCTCTCAGCCTCAGAAAAGATTTTTTTTTTACAGTAGCAGATGGACTGGGAGCTTTACACTTGGCCTTATGGTAGAATGCATAGGATGGCACTATATGGAAAGGGAGGGTACAGCTGAGATTTAGCAGTAGTTACATATAACAGACCAAAATAACACATTTTCTTAAAAAGAAGAGATTCGCCTGAGTCGGGGGGGAAGTGGGCTGTGGCAGGGGTGAGGGACAGGTCAGTGGCAGTACATCCAGAGAATCATAAAAAACAGCTAAGGACAAGCATAAAAGACATCAACCAAGGGCATGATTTTAGCATGATAGGGTTCTTCAATAAGACAGAAAAAGGAGGATTAAAAATCAGACAAAAAAGCGTTTGTTGTTTTTTTTTTTCTTAAAGAGACAAAAGCAGATCATAGAAGCAAACTCAAGTGAACAGCAAAAACGGTGACTTTTATGATCCCGATTACTAAATTCTGGGCCACTACTCCAATTAAAATCGTGAGCGGCAGCTCGCATAAGGCCTGTAGCACCCGAAAGGTTGGGCTCAGCACCAGTGTGTACGTAAAAACTGAACAGGACCAGCGCCTCTGGGCCTCGTACACTACAGATGATCTTCAAAACGGATTAGTGTGTGTGTCTGAGTGCGTGTGTGTGTTTGTGTGTGTGTCTGTGTGTGTGAGAAAGAGAGAGAGAGAGTGAGGGGGAGGAGGGTTGACTGGATGTGATAAAAGACGGTAAAGGTTATTGTTTATTTCAGTCACACGGCTGGCTTATGGTCCCCCCATTTAAAGTAGCTGCTTGGTCTTAACTGGCCTTGGGATGGCATGTTCCAGAATACCTCATTGTTATCAGGTAGGTTGTGACTGTAGTTATGAAAAGCCCTGCATGTGACTTAAGGTATTGCCTTATGTTTTTTCGTTTTTTTTCTTAAAAAGCTTCGATTTCTGTAAGTAAACTTACACGGAATACTCAGGACCCCTACATTTACATACAGTGTGAAAAGTATAGAACATTTTTTTCTCTTAAAATTGTGCCCCAGAAAAAAGGTGATACAGAAAAGATTGACCTTAGCGTCCATTTCAGTTAAAATCCATTGGGAAATTGACGAGTTAGCCATACCACACCGCTCTTGCAAGATTCAGATGTCTGCAACCCCTGGCCCAGCGGCAAAGGAAGAGGCCCCCGGTGTGGTGTGGCTCCCCCTGGTGGCTCGGAGAACTACCTGCGTCCAGGCAGGTGGATTCCATTGACTGAGGGTGGGTAGGGGAGAATCAGCTCCAGTTGTGCAAACAGCGAGAAATGATCGGAGGGGACGTGGGGGTGAGGACAGCCGCTGATATTGTTCTCAGAGAGCCACTGGCCATCAAGGGCCCCCAACACACCCAAGACATTGAGCAGAGGCTGAGAGAAGAAGATGTAGTCAATGATGCCCTGCAAAGACATAAGGGGAAAGAGGGTTAAACGCACCGCTGGTTAAGTACTCAAAATATCTCCGTGCCATTTAGCACACGAGGCCCAGTGATGTTGGATTGGATATATACATAAGATATAATCTACCCATGACTCAAGGGAAATCAAATTATATTAAAAACAGATCAAAACAAAGGGTCTCCTAGTTACGGTTGCTAGCTCCAAGACATTTTTACAGAGAGCTGGCACTGATGACATGACTCATAACTAACCAGTCATTTAGATGAAAGCAACTTGATACAAGCTTTAAGTGCCAAGAGAGTTTGGATACTCGACAGAATTGCAATCACACTTTAATGAGTGTACTATGAAGCTAGACTATTAAGTATTAGTATCAAATATTAAAGACTTTCCATCTTCTGTTGCTTTCATATTTAACAAAACAATGGCTAATATCACATTTCAGCAAATACCATTGGTCTTTACTGAACAAGTGTGGCATGATCTGTGGGGTCTCACCTTGAAGTCAAACGTGTAGTTGGTGTAAGGCATCAGACCGTTCTCATAGGCACTCTTCAACTTGAAGCCATGGGTGATCCTGCCGTTGGACGTGCCGTTCTTGCCATTACAGTTGAAGTTTGTCAAGCAGTCAATGTAGCGCAGCTCCTTGAAGTCCTTGTGTGTGCTGTCCACTCCGCCTGTACTCAGGTACTCCACCACACCTGTAAAACACGGATTGCTCGGTAAGGCCACGCATGCCTCATGCTGTAAGCTGCGCAGGCCAAGAGACCAAAATACACACTCACTGTAAATACGGAAGTATATTATACCCTAACACTCAGCTACTTTCATAGGTTTTATGGAATATATTTGTCTTGTATATATATATATATATATATTCTACATCTAATATGTCTGATGTCCATTCATGAATGTGCCGCAGAACTTACTACACTGAACTGAAAACCAAGTTCACCGGCCTTAGTTATGTGCCTATTAAACAAGCCACCTGTTACAGGGGGGCAAACCCGAGGAAATCTCTGCCTGGGCCCTGAGCTCACACACAGAGGTCAGTGCAACTCACCAGAGTCGGGCAGAGAGTTCAGGTCAGCACACAGGACGAGGGGGATGGGGTTGATTTCCCCGGAGACGGAGGAGAGCTTGAGGCTGCGCGTGGCCTTGTCCACGATGTTCTTCACCTCGGACAGGAACATCATGGTCTGCACCAGCTTCACGTCCGAGTACTCTGGATCCCAATGCATGTGGGCGTTGGCCACCAGGAGCAGCTGTTTCTCTATGCCATGCAGAGACTTGCCGGCTATGGGAGCGGAGATTATTTTAGGAGGATGCCGCTGTTCTGTCAGCCGCTAAGCATACCACAGTTGAGACAAACGTGTGCACTCAATGCAACGTTTAGTATCGTTTGTAAATCGTTATTCTTTAAGTGGTTTTGAATAAGAGAGTCTGTTAAATACCATAACCTTATTTATATCCAGGAAAGGAGTATGTGGCAAGAGCAATTCTTACCAGACTGTTCCATCACTTCTTTGCGAACATCCAAAAGAACTGCCACACCGATGTTATCCTTGGTCATCACTCGGTTGATCATGACCTCGGAGCCCTCCGAGTTGGCCATGGCCAGCTGGTTGAACTCCACCGTGTGTTTCTGGACCAAACTGAACCTGAAATCATTGACAGGAAAGATAGATAGATACATTATTCCATGGAAAAATAAACACCAAAAAAACACCTCCTGACCCAGGCTCTACAAGAGACCAGCTACAAATAGAGCTGGAACCAGACGGCATAAAAAGAGCCATGTGTGCCACAGTGGAGGAGTGTAAGAGTAGACGGCATTGGGACTCACTTGTCGGTTTTGTAGAATATCGCACAGCCGTCCACATGCTTGCGGTCGGACTCGGACATGGTCCTGGCTCGTGACTTTGGACTGAAGAAGCCCTCGTAGCCCTGCTCTTTCAGCTCCACCAAGAAGTAGTTGTAGTACTGCTCAGTTTCAACTTCCTGTGAACGAACCACAACACACAAGATCAACATGAGACTGCTTGCTTAGCCAGTATCCTTTCACCTACATCCCACCTCCATCACTACTGAAGTAGCAACTGAACTGGCACATCCAGATGCACTCAGTGCCATGTGACTATATAATATTTCTATACTAAATTGAACCAGTCCCCCCCCCCACTTCAACTCCCCCTAACCACTTATTTTTAAAAAAGGTTTTAATTCTTATATCAGTTGTCTAAATATAAAATGCCAGATTCCATTTGTTCAGTGATTTAAGAAAAATGCCACAACAGACTCCAGCAGAACTTTGATCATAAACTTGAGCTTGCCTGCAAGCTGATGATGTCTGCACTGCAATTCATGATCTCCTGCATGATGGACTTCTTCCTGTAGTCCCAGCTGAGGGCCCAAGGTGGGCAGTAGCCGTAGAGCTGGCGGGTGGCGTACTTGTCACAGAGCACATTGTAGCACATGACTGAGAACAGGGCTGCCGAGGGAAGAGGGGAATCAAGTGATTAATGTCATAACACTTATCATCCACATCAACCTGTACTTTCATAGAGTGGTGTTGGGTGGGGCAAGACCACAGAGCAAAACCGCTATGAGTTAAGTTCAGGTGGGCTATGACTCGAGTCATGAAAAGAAAACGCATCCATCAAAAAGTAATAATTATACAACAATTGGGTTCTATGGAGCCAGTTATTTATTTCTAAATGGCGGAGACGTTCCATGAGTTGAAATATCCCAGGACATTTCAACTCAGACTTTTCACAGCTAATAATAAATCACTCCGCGATACAATGTGAAGTTGTGAAGTTCAAAACGAATCGTCACGTACGTTGCATCAGCTGAAATACAGACGCTCAGAACATAGTATATGACGGAGATGAATTTTAGCTAGTTGGATGGTGTGTAGGCTAAATAAAATAGTGTTGTTTCAAAGCTAAAATCATGTCAGATACGATGCGAGCTAATGTTTAATTAGGCTACGCTTGACAACGGGAGAGATAGAACTAACGACTGGCCTTTGGCCATAGCTAACATCCATTTAGAACTAGTAACGCCAGTTTGTCCTGCACGAAAGACATTTGTGGTGACAGTTTTAGCAATTTAAACGTTTACATTATAATGGAAAATTAACACAAAACAAGAGGTATAGTTGTTTGTGGTAGAATTGTTGGTATAATTGTTGTTTCCATTACCAACCCCACTCGTGATCGTGGGCTTGGTAATGGATATTCCCACGGCTGTTGTTGCCTGTGGCACTCGGCCTCCGGCCTCGTGGCTACAGCCGAACAACACCCGTGGGAGTATCCATTACCAACCCCACTCTCACTCGTGCTATATTGCTTAAATAGTTCAGATTTAAATGAATAAATCATCTGATCATGAATCCTTTCCCTAAGCAGGACACTAACTATAATTTCCAAAAAAAAAATACTGTTTAAATGTGCAAACAATGGATCAGTGGTTATAAACAGATCTCCATTTTTAACAACATATTTTCTAACCAAAAGAGCAGGAGACTGTCTACGAGTAGTACCTGTTGGTCTTGTCCTATCTGGGTCCTGCAGAGGTATCCAGGAGCGTGGAGGTGGTGGCTCAGTGGACACTGAAGGGAGAAGGGAGAGGGGTCAGTCACTTTGTGCTGTCCAGCAATATCAACACATACACTCTTCCAGCACAAGCACCCACTGGGAGGATCACAGAACCACCCAATGGCGCCAATCTGATTCCCCCACCCAAAACCGTAATACTGTTTCAAGGTAAACAACAACAACATCATCAACTATGCCTTGTTGAGAGGCTACACTGACACCTCCAGCAAAGCCATACATCAGACACATGAGCCTTCACGTGACACACGAGGAAAGAAGTGCAAGGCTAAGCAACTCACCACGTTTAGTGCCTGCAAGATTGTCCAGCAGGTAGTTCAAAAGCCGGCGTGTTCCATCAGGTTCCTGGTAGAGGTTTAGGATTTCTTGTGCAAGTGGGTTCCCTGTACACACATGGTTCAACATAAGTCGATTTCACTGACAAAATATACATTATGTTATATGCAAATCATCATGATAACCGCGCTTCCTACTTCAAGTTCAGACAGAGACAAATCATTCAAATCTTCAAAGCCTGAGAGCCATGAATAGCTGGCTCATGTCTCTGCTAATGTTTAAACTCAACACAAATTCAGAATAACACTTTGCTAAGTTGAACAGTATTACACTATTCATATTCCTAAAGAGAACACACATCAAAGAACAGTGCAGTTTAAAAATTAAAAATAAAACAATGAAACAATTCCATAGTCCCCAGGACAGCACACTGTAAACAAAGCTACAGACACAATGCCAGAAAAACAGAACTAATAGTTATCCTTAAGAACCCTCCACAGGGTTTTGTGAGGTGTACAGTGGCCAGAGGAAATAAACACCCACCTTTCAAGCCCAGTGTGTGTAGCTGAAACAGCTTTCCAAGTTCAAAAGGTAGAACCCGCAACTGGTTGTTATTCAAAAGCAGTTCCCTATGTGGGGAGGAGAGACATCACAAATTGAGACATGGGAGCATAGACACTTTCGCAAAAAACGAGACAGAAAGAATAATTAACTGCAATCAAGTCAAGGGGCTGTTCTAATCAACAATCTGAATGTGGGTATATTATAATTTAAGCTTGAGTTGACTTAGAAGCTACAGATATATTTGATCACGATGCATTTCTCTAAAAGCATGGGAAAACAAATATTGTTTGTGTGTTGGCAGGCCAGTATTCAAATTGGTACAGCCAAGAGATTCCCCTTCGGGATCAATAAAGTATCTATCTATCTATCTAGATGCAAAGGGTCTCACTGATTTACTATGAGTGTTGGATAACCTGTGTTCGTGTGCCAATCACCTAATAAACATTCAAAACGATCAAACAAAAAAAGTAGAACCGAAATGAAGCCGAAAAGAATTAACAACTAACAACATTCAGTCAGTACTGTCTTCACAGAAACTACATATAATCCTCAATGGAACTGGCACACCTATACACTGCAGAAGTTATTGCCTCTCTCCCTCAAGTTCAAGTTCTCACAAGATATCCCCTCAATGCAAGTTAAGTTGTTTTCGCCCCTTTCGCCTACAGGTGAATAGACATGCTGATTTACAAAAAAACAAAACAAAAAAATAATAATAATTAAAAAAAGAACATGGGGCAAGGACCAAGATTGAGATACATCAATCCAGAGAGACTCTCCTAAAACCCCCTAGTTTGGGCAACTTGGGTTTGGGTACTGTGTTCTCTTGCAATTGGCTGAAAACACCCAGAGACAAATCATAATGTCCAAACACCTGTTTAGCTCACTTTAAAATATGCGAGGACACAGGGTAGGACTAACCCTCGTACAAAAAAATGCCAGAGTGTGAAGCTGTCTCAACTGCATCTGAAGGTCATGGCAGCAATTTTGGCATACCTGAGAGACACCATGTTGCCAAGCTCGGCCGGCAGACTCCTTATTTTATTGGACGACAGGTCCAGGTACACCAGGTTTTGTAGTTTGGCAATGTCAGACGGGATGCGTGAAAGGGAATTGTCGCTAACATACAGTGCTGTGAGATGAGTCAAGGTCCATAATGACGGACTCAGATTTTTCACTTTACCTGTGAATGACAACACACACAAGAACAAACTTTTAACAGGATATATCCATAACCATCATCTAAGAATAAAAATGAGATAATCCCACAACAAACACTCGACAGTGTCAGTGACTAACCAGTAATTTCCAACTCAGCCCAGTATGACTTCTTCCCGTTTGATGCTTCTTCACTCGACATTATTGTATACATGCGTCTTGGATCTGGAGGATCATATTTCTCCTTGGGCATCCCTGCAATACTGCACACAAAACAGAAAATGGTTGTGAACTTTTCTTCTCTCTCCAACTCTTCAGTCAAAGATGTACACTGAATGAAAATCCATAATCAGTTACAAAGTCTTAACCATCAATACACGTATGATTATAGCAACCATTCCATTACAATTTTAGAGATCATAACAACAGAGAAATAAATAAAACTAAAACAATTCTAGACCAAGGACTGTCAAAATAATACAATAATTATCACCTGACTAAAGATTAGACACTCTGCCATTTTTGTCCCAAGTTGACCCTGCAATAATTAACAAGATACAGCCTCAAGGACCCAGACATAAAAATCCAATGGGGATTCAATTTCAAGTTCAGTTACACCAAGATCTTAGTTTATTACGAATAATCCTTAGTGATATGTAACATGAAGAGGCCATCTACAAAAATAAATCTCAACACAAAGGTGGTTAATGTCGAAGACACCTTTCAGTGGCCCTCTTCATAGGACACGGTTGTATCGGAGATTGTTCTGAACCGTGGATATTAACGCACAAAGTGGTGCTAAATGGCTTACTTTCATACATAAACATGTTAGCTAGCTAGCTGCCTGGCACATTAGCAATCAGCAAAGAGCAGCTGGCTAGCCGTACTACAAATGGAAACCTCTTTTGGCATCAAAAGGCCACAAGATAGAAAGGATCTGAAAATTGACTGCGCTTTATTGCCTGTTACCTGCCTGTTACCTAATGGTCTCTAACCAATGGGCACCTAAGCCTTATTGTTCCAGCAATAAAGCGCAGTTTGATAAGGTAACAGATCATTCACACGTCGATGATAATGTTAGGAATAAGCCAAGTTAACAGTATGAGACGCGAGGGGAAGTTTCATCTACAGGAAAACAGGCGTGGGTCTGTCTGAACTTGCTAGCAAACGCTTTTTGAACGCCAACATACAGAACGGCATGTAGGCCTGCTTGTTACATACCAACCTAGCCGTGTTATATAAATCACCACTATTACCTTCACCAACACAGGGCAATAAACATATCGACATGACGGCTCTAACCTCGGGCTTCATACATATTGAGTGGCCAATTTAGCTAGCAAGCTAGTTATCGCGAGTTACCCTTGCTACATATCTAGGTTCACTGGCTAGCAAAGTTAACAAGCTAGTTAGCCGAGCTAGCTAAGCCTACCAAACTGGAATAAGCCAACATCACTGAATGCGTGTTACTTACAATAAAACTAAAAATCATTCTAAGCGATGTAATGTTTGATGTAACGTGGTGCCTAGGTAGGGGTGCCAATGCAACTTGTTTATGAATGTCTACGCGAAGCATAACGGCTCGTAGGCTAATTTCACTAGCTAGCTATATCGTCCATAAAGTGATTTTAAAATGATACTAACAAACTGCTAATGTTCAGTGGCTAATGTTTTGATTAAATGAGCTACACCACTCAATCACAAACATCCACTAGCTACAGATTTACCAGTTAACAGAGCTAACTGTAGCGGAGTTATGTAACATTCACCGTGAGCCATATATTGCTAGCTATCTCGCTCGCTACGTATTAACTTCCGAGCTAAATAGCTCGTTAGCCCATCAGCTAATGTTATCATAATCCGCATAGATTGCTAACAAGATTCAACACAGGAAGTAATGTTCTCGCTCGTAAATCATAAAATTATAAAACAGGGCCGACTGCAAAGCGGCAGCTAATCAACTCGAAGCGGACCAAAATAACGTTAATCCTCTAAGGTCTTATTGTAAAAGAACACGCTAGCCAGCTGCTAGCTAGCTATCCGTATTCACTTGCAAACAATATTTCGTTAACGTCAACTCTTGTGCTAGCTAAATTACCAGTGGATCTAAAATAGTCCATTAAACGCATCAATACCGAACATTGGACGTGTTCAAACCCAATAACGTAATATAATCAAACAAAAGGTGCCCGTTCTCGGTACCCTATGTTGCTCTTACCTGCAATAGCATAAGTTACCGATTCAGAGAGACGAGTGCGTGTTTCCTTTGTTTCTGCTCCACTTTGTATGCGTTGTTTCTCACTGAAAGCAAACAAGAATCATGGCGGCTGCAGGCTTTTCGGTCTCTGATAACAAAACTTATGGTCATTGGCTCTTCCTGAAACCTTTCTGAAACAAACAACGCTATTGGATACTCGGAGCGCACAACGCCTACACAGTGTTTACGCTGGAAAATCAGATGAGCCGTGCTGTGAAGCGTCAAAATAGGTCGCTTGTCGGGAAGAATAATTCAACAGATATTTTCATCAAGTTATGTTTGAATCGACGATTGCTTTGTGACACTATATGCTAAAATTGTAGCCAATGCTTTTACATTTTTTCCTTCAACGTTCGAATAAAGTTGTCCTAATTTGTGTGGAACATTTGGGCCCCATGGACTGACAGGACATTACAACCTAGGTTTATTAAGAAGGCTATTGTTTTGCCATACTGTTCAGCACTAGGCTATAGCCTAGTCCTATGCTATATTTATTGGAGTGCTAAACAGGTGCATGTCAGCTGTCAAAAAAAAGTAAGAAACAAGTGTGAACCCCCCTCTTTAACAAACAGTGCCTTCTGTAGGCCAAAGCTACAGGCCATTTGTTCCGTTTCAGCAAACTATGCCTCCGTGTCCAATAACTAGGCTACGGTGCTCGACGGCGTTGCCCTACATGTCATAGACTACCACGGAAAGATTGTTGTAAACTTGAACATGAACAGTTTTCGCATTTGCAAAAGAAAACATCCACAGTGCAATTTAAGGAGTCTGCGATAGAGGGCACATGAAACCAACATGTGGGGTGGTTACAGACCCGAAAGGTGAGGACCAAGATCTGCAAATGTAGTCTTTTGATAGGAGTGCTGCGTGCATCATGTCTCTCCTGTCTTTTGACCGAGCTAGGCCTTCTTTTGTCCAAGTTTGCTTTCTGTATTTCATGATTTATTTCGAGGGAGGCATATTGCTGTCATTTTATAGGCTACAGGCTAGTAGCTTGTAGACAAACGTGGATGAAAGCCATCTACATTTAGTAGCTAAGCCTCTATCATTACATGCCAGACTAGGCGTAAGCCTGGCCCTTCTGCTTGTTTACCTGGATCAGTCTGTGCTATCAGCAGAGTGTTTTAAACCTATAGTCTAGCAACCACATGGATACTGGTTAAATGATGACAAGAGTATCCAGAGATAATTGAATAATGAGGCATTTCCAGCATACTGACATCATTTAAACAGTATTGTAGTAGGTCCAACCAAACGGTCCTAATTAAGACATTCTGGTCTCCTGAGGGGACCACCTTGTGTCACTTCATCTCCATGAGGTCACAGTCAAGACTCTGTTGGTGATTCCTTTATGGTGGAAAGAATTACTGTAATGTTCTAAATTGTTGTGATTTTGTAATTTTCTGTTCACGTTGCACTTAATTAATTCTCTTCCAGATCGGTTTGTATGGTGAAATGGTTCAGGCCATGGTTCTTTGCCAACTGGACTACTGCAATGCCTTGTTAGCTGGCCTACCACTTCCAACTGAGGTAGAGTATATATGTAGCCTACACTGTCTTTATTCACACTGGTGATTACAGATGATTCAAAATGCAGCATATATGATCATTAATCTGTCAAAGAAGACACATGTAACTCCTCTCTTCAGTGGCTTCCCATAGTTACCAGAATAAACCCCCCTCACTCTGGCCTATAGGCCACTGGATCTGCACCTTGCTATTTTAATTCCATGATCCAGTTCTGCCTCCCCTCTCGCCCACTGCGGTCCTCTGATAAGCATCTGAAGTGTCGACCATCCATTAACACCAGAGGAAAAGAGTCTTGACTGTGACCTCTTCCAAGGCTGTTTGAAACTGACTTAAACTTCTGTTTTTATGCTCAGTGAGTTTTAGTCACTACTACAATGTATAGCTAAAATACAGGTTCAGGGATCCAGCAGTGTATTTCATGCTAATTAATTGGTTAAATGCTTTACCCTTATCCAGGCAGGTGTGTTGATGATGTCTGTCTAATGGAAACACCACAGCACACTTGCTGTAGGGCAGGCATATGGAATTCTGAAAGAAGTCTGAGCCACTGTAAACCAGGTGTACACAAATAGTGAAATGTACACAGCTGCATCCACAGATGGCGTTCAAGTTCACTGTTCACAGTCCTATTCAAAACTATAACAAATGAAAACATGTAAGGGATTATGGATTACACGTAATGCGGTACCGACGCACAGGGGAGGGGTCGTTACACCTCTTTGGAGTCATACTGATTTACTTGTTTAACAACACTTCAAGCTGAGGTACACATATTCATTCTTGTGATTCTGAGGGGCACAATCTCAAAGTTAAAGCAACTGTTGTGTGCCTTAGATTTAGACTTGAACTCTCCTATGAGTTTGAGACACATTGTCACAGTGGTTTTCTCCAATGAATTGATGCGAGTGAGTGGTATGCCACTAGGCCAAATTTACTTTGGTTCAACATTCTCTTGCATTACTTTCTACCTGTCATGAAGTCTACAAGTTATGTTTATTTTGTAAATCTAACAGATTGGACACACGTACACCGGTACTTACATCATATGTTCACATTTACAGGGTTCTACATAACTACACTCTGTCACACATCTGAACTTTAGCATACAGACCCTGTCACACATAAGACACATTCACATATTCACACATACACTAACACTAACACTAACACTAACACTAACACTAACACTAACACTAACACTAACACTAACATTAACACTAACACCAACATTAACACAAAAATACGTACATGTAATTTATAATGTGTAATCATAGAACCGAAGCAGCAACAAATTATGCAATCGTAAATTACAGCCACAAATGATGGAAATGTAAATGGTAGGCATGCCATGAAATCTCATGTGCAATAATAACCTGTGATAAAAACTGATTAGAGGGGAGTGAAGGCATATAAAATGAAATCATTGTTATTCTGACCAAAACCCATGCTGTTGACAGGGCTTTACATGATTACTCATCATATTTGGTTTTCTCATGAATGATTATCAATGAATGGTTAAATATATCTGACACATCTAGATTAAGCTACAGGATCATATCGGCTCTGCCGCTGCAGTGATTGCACCTAATGAAGAACATGTTCTATCGGCAAAAGCACAGGGTACTTTACAAGGTCTTTGCAGGCAACAATATGGTTAGTATTCTCGTCTGACTATTCCTTAATTAGAGATAATAGGCATCCAGTGACTGAGAATGTTTTTGACATTGGAATGCTCTCTCCTTTTTCAGGAGATATTGAGTTAATGGATCATTCAACTGAAACCCTTTTCATTCTGTAGAGGAAACTTATTTTACGTGACCACTTTATTTAGAGATTTCCCTGTGACAAGACTAAAAACAAGTCAACTGAAAGTCAAAGTCTCTAGAGTTAAGAATACTAATGCACTTTCCAAAAATAAGAATGCAGAAATATGTCCTGTCACTCCAATCAAGACTTATCCGCTGACATTTATGGAATGGAAGGGAAATTTAATGGTTGCTTGATCTGACTTCAGAAAGAGGCCTTTTCACTGCAGATTTTCATTATTATGTATTTATTCATTAATTTATGTCGTTGGTCAATTTCTGGAATACTTCGGAGAGTTTACTTTTAATTGTTAGAATTTGGGTTACTTTTCCAAAACTAATTGGGAGTGAATGGGCTATAGCTATATTAATTTTAATCAGATATTGTGTTGTTTTACAAAGAAGAGCTTGTGGATTTGAAGGCTTATTTGTTTGAACCTTTTGAGTGTGGTGTGATGATTCCATCCCAATTTCAAATTAAAAGTGCAGTCAATTTTGCTTGGCTTGATTTATTTGAATTTATCATCAGAAGCTTACCAGGGAATCCTTGAGGCAGTGGCCTTGGAGTTGGTTTCTCTTCGAACATCTAACAAAACCACACAAACCACCACCAATGACATATGAGCATGTATTTCTGTATAAGTTTTATCCAATAGGTCGTTTTTGTTACTGATTCATATTCAAGGTGAAGACACTGAAGGGTTCACAAAGCACACTTCACATGGTGCTATATATAGCTCTCCCTACTGTGTAGCACTTAAAAATACTCATAGCTCTGTGTGTTTACACAGACCTGCCGCTGTAAAAATGGGAAAGAGCCAAGGCGGTTCAGACCAGGCCATATACTATTCCAGCCAATCATCATATCGTTTCAGGAGCACAGAAGGGAAGGGCATGATTTGATTTGCTGTTGAGCTCGAGTATAAACAACGCTTTGTCAGAATTGAGGACTGTACCTTTAATAGCCTGTCAAATTTAAGACCACCCAGGTTAATAGATGGTCTTCAGAGGTGTGTTTTAACAGCCTTCTCTCCACTCTCACTACCAGAGGATGCCCAAAAGAAACGAGGGAATGCAGAAACAACATCATATGATGGAAATATACTCCAGCTGATAAAAGTGGTAAAGGTATGTCTAAGCCTTTCAAATATCAGCAACTTTTTTTTTTTTTTACATTTTTGCAGAAGCGACACATTCAGTGTAACATGACAAAAACATCTCACTAACAATGAACAGTGGAGCCATGCATTTAAAATGCACAGTTGGCTATTGCATGTCATTGAAGCATCCGAAAGCTCAATAAGGACACAATAGGGCCCTGTACCTGTGTGTATTGAATCAGGAACTTCTGGCATCCATCCCATTCAATAGCCTGTTTTTGGACATGATCATTGACCGCCCCCCCCCCCCCCCCCCCCCAAAAAAAAAAAAAAACATGGAACAAAACACTGCAGTTTTTCTGAATAATTTGACACTTGAATCAGTGCATATCAACAGAGGCATGTACGAATTTCACTGATATAGAAATACAGTCCTTTTTGTGTTGGACATATTCTGATAACGGGTTGCCCCCCGCCCCTTCTGTCTATCACTCGTGCTCAACTAAAACCTCCCTCCTGGCTGCTATAGTGATGCTGGGGGATTCATTTTCAGTGCGCAACGAGTGGAGAGAACTGGGACCACCTGAAACTGCCATCCAACTGGAAGTACCATCTACTCAATTAAAAGGGACTTCACATAAGGCGACTTTTCTTTTTTCTTTAGTTTTCTATTTCAATGTCGTTGGGATTGTTCAGCATGGAGGTAAAACATTGGAACCTTCATCCGAAACCCTCATGCGTTTGCAGCAGAACCGAAGACATGTACTTGCGTTCAGTTCGGACAATGAACTACTTCTATAGGTTCAATAATGTTTGCATATGAAGGGTTTTTAAATGTAAAGCGTGGCTGTTTGTCTGAAATTCATTACTGTGTGGGGTGTGTCACGCCATGGGGAAAGAAATACAAGCTTGTCCATTATGGATTTAGTGCAACGAACTTTACGAACGTCCAATGCATCAGGTGACGCGAACGAGACCAGCACACGGATCCCAGCACCGCATTCTCAATGTGTGGCTGTTCTCATAATTGTTGTGGTCGTTATCATAATTTTGTTGACAATCGTGGGAAATATCCTGGTTGTTGTGGCAGTGTTCACCAGCCGTGCGCTTCGCGCTCCCCAAAACCTGTTTTTGGTTTCTCTGGCATCCGCCGATATTTTAGTCGCTACCTTGGTTATCCCCTTCTCTCTCGCAAATGAAGTTATGGGGTATTGGTATTTTGGCAGCACCTGGTGTGCGTTGTACCTGGCCCTGGATGTGCTCTTCTGTACGTCATCAATTATCCACCTCTGCGCAATAAGTTTGGATAGGTACTGGTCCGTCACCAAAGCCGTGAGATACAACCTTAAGAGGACCCCAAGACGAATCAAATGTATGATCACGGTGGTATGGGTCATATCTGCCGTCATATCTTTCCCACCCCTCATCATGACCGAACATAATGAAATGGAATGTTTGTTAAATAACGAAACGTGGTATATCCTTTCATCTTGCGTTGTCTCATTCTTTGCGCCCGGTCTAATAATGATTCTTGTGTACTGCAAAATATATAGGGTTGCCAAACAACGTGCCGCCACTGTCTTTGTGGCTAAAAACTGTATGGAGAGGCAGCCCTCACAATCAGAGACATTCTTTGTGCGAAAGGGCAAAGTCGAAGAGGACATCCCCAGCGTCAGTCGCTGCAAAGTCAGTGACCAGCGTAGAGGGGAATTGGATGACATCAATCTGGAAGAGCACTATGTCTCCAACAATAAATCAAAACCTTTTCGCTTTTCCAGCAGAAGAAAAGTGGAGGGAGCTAACGCGTGCCCGAAGAAAAACGGTCGTTTGTCTTGGGCTTCCCAGCGCAACTCTCACTTTCTGCATGAGCCAAGGGCTAGACAGTTGTCCATTTCCAAAAACAAAATCGCCCAAATGCGAGAGAAGCGTTTTACTTTCGTGCTTGCAGTGGTCATGGGTGTGTTTGTGCTGTGCTGGTTTCCTTTCTTTTTTACTTACAGCCTGCATGCAGTTTGCAGAGAAAGTTGCACGATACCAGACTCTCTTTTCACACTGTTTTTCTGGATTGGTTACTGCAACAGCTCTGTAAACCCCATCATTTATACCATTTTTAACCATGACTTTCGAAAAGCCTTCAAAAAGATCATGTGCCACAGTAAGAGAGGGCCATAACCTTTGTGGCAACTGAGAAGTAATGAAGCATTTTGACTGAATATTATCCTGTATGTCTGCAGCAAACACATTTGATCTTTTGATAAATATGTAGTGTTGTTTTGATTCGGCTATGACAAACCATCACAAATTATTGTCAGTTGTGCTCTATTATGTGTTGAATAGCAGGTAAAAATCAATCCATGGCCATTATTCAATTTTGTCAATGTCTGGAATTATGTCTTTGAATTGACAGAAAATTACACTTGGAAAGAAGCCCTCAGGATTTTTAATCTATCATGTGAAATTCGTCATTGAACCTCATGTTGTAGCCTAAATGAGGTCCAAATCCTCGTGAAGGGGTTATGTCTTTGTGAAGTAAAGATACTGTCAGCAACAGAACATATTAGGCCTATGTCCGTCTTCAGCGTATAGTGTCCAGTATGTGACTCAATGTCCATAGCACTTGTAATGTGCTCACCTTCTCAGCCATACTATAGCATAATAGGAAAACACATTTCAAAATTGTATTATCATTCACTGGGTGTTAGCCCTATTGCGTGGTATGCCACCGTGAGCAGTATACATTGTATTTAATTAATTTAAAAGAATATTGTGCTTGTATGAAACTATTGTTGATGTTGGATTTGTCCTGTCTAGGCAACATAATGCAGTCTGCGGCTTTTGTTATAATATTAGAAATCATGAATGGCTTCTGAATTATGTTTCAGAAGTGAGATAATCTGTCTGACAGGATATTGAATCTCTCCTTAAGGGATAATATTTTGGAAAGTGAATGATAATTTATTTCAAATAAAGAATAAAACTGCCAGAAAACCACTTGAGGTTTCAGGCCTAGTATTTTGTATAACATTGTGTTGAACAGTATATGAAGCAAAACCATTTTTATTTCTGTAGCCTATCCTTATTTAACTAGGTGTGTCCCAATGAGGTTGATATTTCCTTCAAGGGAGTTGAAAAAAGTGTACAAAACCAAAATATATCTGTGCCAAAGACAGGAGATGGATTAAACAGAAGAGAGAACATAGAGCCGGAGAAAAAGACAGAAATTGCCGTTTTACAGGATTACGGGATTGTGGTTAAGACATCTTTAAAGTCATTCGAGCTGATTAAAATACTAAACTCGGTACCCTTCCTATTAAGAAGTACTCCACCTACACGCTTACAGGAGTCCCGAAATACAATTGAGGAAGAATGCAAACTTATTTGTTGTTTCATCTTTTGGATGTGGTTTTGGGGTTGTCACGTGTATCGATGTCATCTCCATGACATACAGAATTCTGTCTCTCTGAAAACAGAAGAGCCCTCAGAATTCTGAGCATGAATGCTTTTCTATATGAAGGGAAGCTCCCTGGAGTGGTACAAAGAGTAGCTTTGTCAGTATGTGTGGGATGGCATTTGAAGCAAAAACTTATTTTTTGCTTCCTATCATTTTATGTCAGCTTATGGATATGTCAGAAAGTGGTGATGTAAAAAACTGTAGGCTATTGTGTTTACTTCAAAGAAATAACATCAATAGCAAAATGGACAAACACATTGATTTCTTATCAGTCGTGGTTTGTGTTGTGCCCCAGGGGGGATTCAATAGAGAACATACTCTTCTGTACAACTTGTATTTATGGAAATATTTACATGAACATACTGTATACTTGAAAGAAAAGAATAGTTAAAGATCCAGGTTTTTTCCCCCCAAGTTTATTATCAGGCTAGAAACATACATAATTGTGCACTGGTGCTGAGACTGAACAAGGATTGTGCCCATGGTTTGTTTGACGAAATAATCTCTATAGATAGTTTTTTTCAACCAAGAGTACATACAAAACTAGGTATGCGTGTGCACTTATTTCTAAAAATGCATCTTGGGTGATACGGTCACGGTGGATAGCTGAGATCAATGTTTACGCATATCCTTGGTGCAGCCAATTGCGACATTGCGGACTGGAGTTTAGATTCTGTTACATTGCTGTCACATCCATTATAATTCTCATTGTTGGGGATGCATCAAAAGAATATGAGGTCAAAATGTGTCAAAATGCATCTTGATGGTTATTTATACTTCAACATGTATTTAGAACTATCCACTTGTGATGAGATTGTCTATTTTAAAAGCAAATGGAGATAGGATGATAGGGTGTTATTAGTCACGGTGTTCCATTGTAGTCCTGTCAGAGATTTGTACCATAGTATATGGCGAACAGAGTGCAAATCTATGAGGAGTACTATGGGGACCGAATGCATTTGGTCACAACCAGTAATGATAATGTTGATGAAGATGATGATGATGATCATAATGATGATGTACGTCTGGGTCTCTTTCCTCTCTCTGCCCCGGGGCTACCACTGAAATGAAACAGCATGTGATAAAAACTCCAGACAGCAGAGGGCTGAGGATCAGTGTTCAGGGGTGAAATATGATGGAGGGCTGACACACAGACCCACCACTGCAGCACAACCCAACCCAACCCAACCCAATCCAGCCGGCTGGCTGATCCTGAGGGCAGGCTGGAGCTGCACCTCACCCCAGGCCCCCATCACTCTCTGTCTCTGGCAGGCCACTTGTCACCAGGGCGGCAGCACAGACGTCCGTCTCAGCAGGCACGCCATGATGGAGAGAATCATGATCCATTACTGCATGCCTTGCCTCTCGTGTTTGTGAAGAGTAATTGAGACATTATTTTCATCAACCCTTGCCAACCTCGGCCCTAGATCACCATTATCGTTGTCATCATCAAAATCATCATCATCATCAAAATAGGCAGAGCTTGTGCAATATCACAGAACTACGAAACTACCACTGTGAAAATATTTTTGATATTCTGTTCTAGTTTTGGTTTAGCACTGAGAGTTATGGACTGAAGACTTAAAAAAAAAAAAAAAAAACTCCAGCAGACCAACATGACATAGTCGAATAGATTTCACAGATTGCAAAGTAACCATACAATCTATGTTTTGCTGCAGAGAATAGAGCTCACATCTTCCCACACCTCTCACAGCATACAGTCGCCTCCATCCATGACAAAGGAATCATTCTTTCGAGGAATGTTGCTTCAAGCCTTTGCGCTTAAAGGAAAGTTGACACAGAGAAGGGACATATTAATCAAGCAGAATGAAAAAAAAAAAACCTCTGCCGATGCCAGATGCGATAGCTGTATCATACTCAGGCACGTGTGCCGATAGATTGCCAGGGGGGACAGAGCTCAGTCTTACGCTTTTGATGGAGATGGGGGGGGGGGGGGGGGGGGGGCGGAGGATGGGACGTAGACAAAGGGAATTTTTGGGGAGCTGTTTGCTTTTTGCCAGTGCTCCAGTCTCCAAACATTGTCTGCTCCTATTTATCGTAGCACAAATTAAAGAGAGCACAGGAAGATTGACTGGGTCAAGACGTGCTGGGAAGACTCAGACAGGGGAAAGAGGAAGACAAATAAGTGAGGAGTGAAGAACTTGGGAACAGGATAGCTGACAAGGCGACAATGAAAGGAACAGACTTACAATGGTAAATCCTTTAGAAGACTGTCATTTGTGGATAATCCATAGCAGCGGTGGCCCAATAGGTGTCTTGCTTCTGCTCAAGCCTTTGAAGTTACTGCTGCTTATGAGTGGTATTTGGTGCTGTGTGTCACCTTGAGGTTTTACTGTTTGTGTGTCCGAGGGAGAAAGAAATAAGGTGTCTTTAGATTCCATAATCCTGCCAGTCAGACTGTCCCCTGTCTGAAGGTAGGGCGTAAGATAATGGGGTTTCAGCTCTCGCAAGTAATAGATGGCGGAGGAAATCTCAGCTGCAACAAAACAGAGTGGAGATTACGTGGCTATATGTGGTTATGTGCTTACATATGGTGTCACCTAAAGGTAGACATATAGCCCCTTACATGTGTAACCCTCAAAGTCCCGAAAGAAAATTAATCTTGGTCCTGCAGGATATTGTAGTGGGCACAGCGGATGATTGAAGACTGTTTTCACTATAAAGGTGATTAAATATTTATCTTCACCATCAGTTTTGTGGACATGGGGTAAGGCACAGGGGAGGTGAATTGTATCAAATTGATCTTTGTCTGGGTAGAGCAGGCAGTGAGGCCACTTCAAAGCAGAAGTGTGATCAGATAGCCAAGCTGGTCAAAGTGCTTATAACACTTAAAATTAGGTTTGGTCACATAACAGTTCAGCTCATCAAACTCAGTTGTTATTATGCCATTACCAAGCTTTTGTATTTAATCATGCATGTGAAAGTGGTCCTAAAATGGATCTCTAAACCCCACAAAGTATCTTGTAGGAGTCCATTTTGTTTGATGTTTTTTTTCACAACATTGTGCTTGGTGACTGATGAAGATGGGGTCCGGTGCTTTAACTATACAGTTATTTTATAGCAAGTCATTTACGTTAACTATCAGAATAACAGATAACACAGGAGCATAATGGCATAGGCAAAGGCATAGTGACATTTTGATGGAATCTTGAATAAAGTAAAAGGAGTTAAAATAGTGCAATCTCACTAAAGTCAAAATAGTTTAAACTGAAATGAGTTTTTGTCATTGGCAGTGGTGTCTGTCTTCATCTTCAGAAAGCCAGACAGACCCACTGCATTGGAACTTTGTGAGCTTTTGATATAAGTTGCGGATAGCACACTGGTTAACATTTAATACTATTACATGGTGTAACAAATTGAGATAGAACATTTTTTTATCATATTTTAATTTCACAAAAAGTATTTTTGCAATTGGGCATAAAATAGAATATTGAGGAAATTGGGATTTTATGTTTTCAATGGTCTCCCGTAGCTCAACAGCTGCCCCCCGATGTCCCATTTACCATGAGACATGAGATCGTATCTGTTGCTGCGAAATGGAAGAAAACATAAACAGATCGATCTCAAAGAGAGAAGGGGGAGAGCGAAAGGAGAGGGAACTTGCCATCCATTCTCCCATCCAGCCCTCTATTGAAGTGAGCAGTAAGTGGCCTTATGGCCGCCCAGAGGCATGAGGAGAGATGGAGTGCAGCTGGGACTTCAGAGCTCTGCAGCACTCAAATTATATTTCAGCTGTCATTTACTCCCATATACCCCCTTCAAAAACAGCTTGGTGGGTATACTGTGTGTGTGTGTGTGTGTGTGTGTGTGTGTGTGTGTGTGTGTGTGTGTGTGTGTGTGTGTGTGTGTGTGTGTGTGTGTGTGTGTGTGTGTGTGTGTGTGTGTGTGTGTGTGAGAGAGAGAGTTTCAAGAGAGAGAGAGAGAGAAGTGGGGTGTGTGTGTGTGTGTGTGTGTGTGTGTGTGTTTGTGTAAGAGAGAGAGAGAGAGTGCAGGCATTCTCTATCCTTTTCTTCCAACTATCACAAGGATCTCTTCCATCAAAGCCGTCAGTTTGGGGGATTCAGGCAAGTCGCAGGGTAAACAGTTTATAGGCTAGAGGAGCAGTGTTGGTAGTGAGTGTTAAACATCTATGTGGCTTGAGTACTTTTAGGCTATTTGTCTGTGTGCCTCCAGTCCATGATGTCTGAGAGGAATTCACATTGTTTGTGAAATATTCACTATTCACTTGCACATTATCGGTAAAATAATTGCCAGTTTGCCACCACAATAATTGTGCCTCTAAGATTTATTGATGCCTTCTTTTTTTAGCAATCCTTTGTTCTATGGATGTGAAAACACAGTCAGTTTGGTTCTGGCAACTAACATAGGGGCTGCCTGTCAGTGAAGCAGCGAACTACACAAATCCAACTCCACTATCCTCCTTAAATTTATTGATTCAAAAGTTGTGTGATATTCAAATGAGTCACCTCAACAGACATTCAAAAGAAAAATGGAAGTTTAGTGATGGGGCAAAGATTGAAGTTGAACTTCTAATAACAGTGCAAACTAGAGATCCTAGAGCCTAAAGAGGCTAGTCCACAGCCAGTAGGGCATATTTGGATAACGAGGAGGACAACGCAAGCTTAAAAGCACAGATGCTTGCCTTTAAAGGTTTAGGTATTTCTGACTACTTTAGAGCTTCCTCTGGAGTCGGTGAACGATTTGCCTAACAAGTTCGTTTACCATCAAATTGGCTTCGTAAAGGTTATATTAAGGTGAAAATCTTGCATAGTGTACCCACTGATTTATAAAGAATAACTTCTTTATAGATCAGTGAGTGTACCTTTAATTATGGATCCATCAGAGATATTATTCAAATTCAAATTCAGGCTAAATGGCATCGGGCCTTTGAAGTTTATATTTATGTTTATATTTAAATGTATTAGCAGACGCTTTTGTCCAAAGCAACCTATATTATATTTTAACCAATAGGACCAAACTAGACACGCCAGAGAGATAGCTCACCCCTCCCTTCAGCATTCCCAGAGAAACTCCACACAGGGTTTTGTTTTTGTTTGAGGGACAGGCTGCCGCCACCTTGTTTATTTCTACTGTTCAGACCCTGGGCTGCCTACACTTTTATATATATATGTGTATATAAAAACCGGCCTCTGTAGGCAGCCCAGGGTCTGAACAGTAGAAATAAACAAACAAATATATATTTATAGTGTCACAGAATGGGCAGCTAGTGAACCATGAGGAGATAACAGCTGAATGTGACAAATATTTTTATATCACCGACTGCACCTTCCAGTTAAAATTAATATTTAACCAGGGCTGCTGTTTGTGTTTTTTGCCTGTGGAACTGGTGTGCAGTGGTAAAATAAGAGGTGGATAAACTATAAATTCTATGATCACAGTAAGGTGGACTGAGCCATGCGGTGTCAGATTTTTAAAAAGGCTTTAAAAAAAAAAAAAGGTTTGATGATGGTGGAGGTTACTGTCCCTTGTTTATAACAATACCAGTGTTTCCTAGAGTGCTGATGAGTGTATTGCGAATGTGGATAATACAGTGAGTTTTGAATGTTAAAAGTTGCATTTGGCGAAATAAACTCTTTTGAGAGGTGGATAAACTCTAAAAAGGAGTTGGATAAACTCTATTTCTGAAATGTCATACTCAGTCCTTGCATTTAGCCTCCATTTAGCTCTGCTATGGAAGTAACAAACCAATTGTAGAGTGGGACAAACTCATATCTAGCTATGGAATGTCAGAAAGCCGAAAATTAATGAAAACCTCTGCTGCTATAGCTATGGGGAATGAGGCTTCCATGTTTTAAAATACTATTTTTGCTGCTCAGCTGAGACCTCTCACATGTTGGTGCAACCCTGGTTATATTGAAAGGTGGAAGGAGCTTGAGTTGGCAATATCTATAATCCCCTTTCAATTGTGTCAGATGAAACACTAACCAAACGCCTCCTAGACAGAGTAAATCCACATTGTTAGTCTATCCCTAAAGGCTTGGAAGCAAACATGGAAGTTGTGTTAAAACTTAAGATTTTGGACATGGGCAAAGAATGGTGTTGCTGCAGTGTTTATTACAGTGTATGTATGTAATAAATCGTTATATATTAGGGAGAAATGGATAGGGAAAGTGTTAGGGAAAGTGGCACTCTGAGGCATAATGGAAAGCTACTAACTCGGTGACCTGGAGGGACTTTTGTTGGAGGAATTTCTTCATTACCTCCCAACAAAACGACATAGCACCACTAACTCAGACTGTTGGAGACGCTGTTAGACCAATAATGTGAATCACTATGATATATTTTGGTCCTCTCAAGTCCTGGCTGCCTAATGTAGGAATGTTCATCAGATTCTACAAGAGGTTTTCAGAACCACTATATCCACAAAAAAGAAATGCTAACGCTCATGACTGTCTTGATAGCTGCATTTAAAAAAGCCATTTGCTTGTACGGTAAACGACTAAAGCCCGCAGGCCTCACAGATTGATGATTGCGTGGACACTGTTTTACAAACCATACAAAATGAACATATATTCCCTCAGTCCCAAATACACTGGGTCCACATATGTATTTGTCTCCTTTCTGTGAATATTAAACATTGCTGGAATATAGAACTGTCAAAAAAGAACAAAGTATCTTCACTGTACATGTCCTGTGATAAATCCTCTGGTTACCAATGAAAAAGAAAGAAAACACAATTTTACGATTTTAAATAACAATGTACTGAGATCCATACAAGTTCCATTCACTCTCAATAAAAGGAATCTGTGCACCAGCAGTGATAGGATTGAAGCACGTCATACAAAATTCATGGCTGCATTTTAAATCGTGTCATAAGGTGGCCTCCGATGGTCTCGTTGGTTGTCTGCTCTGCTGCCCTCTTTTCAAAATGAAAAAGCAGCGCAGCCTGCGACACTGATAGCGATTCAGTGTCACCTCAGTTCACCCGTCGATGAATAAAATATTTTCATGAGGAAAACTGCCTATCAGATAGGTCCCTCATCTTGATAAGGCCTCTTTAGAAAATATTGCAGAGGATACAGATTGGTTTCTCTCTCTGTAGCCCAAAGCCTCTCTGAGAATCAAGCTAACACTTTTGTGAAAGCATAGCCACGGTAGTCTGCAATGGAGAACATGGCAAGGCTCCTCTGACGCTCTAACCCGTCATGAAACATGCATCTTGTGCCAGGAAATACAAGCCCACTTCTTCTGCCGGCATGATACACCTGAAACATCCTATTTCCCCTCTATGTGACCTGAAAGCAAATAAAAGAGTAAGTGGATACAGATAAGAGGGTCGGTCTCATATGGGCCACGTATCTCACTACTTCTCCAGGGCCCAAATAACAACATCCAGTTGCGATGGGCATGTGTTTTCCCTGGAGAGCGGATTTTTCGCTCTTCTCCAAGCTGGCATTTTCCAGCTCATTCCATGGGAAAAAATAAACTAGATTTCGCCAGGGCAAAGCACGTGGAGAGCTAGTACCATGGGAGTATGGGAAAGGAAAGCTGATTTATACAGCTGCAGAAATCTGACTCCGGACCTTGGTCCCTGTCTGCTCATATACTGTATCTGTTTACCAACACTGTGGAGAAAGAACCAACAGCAACCTATATAATCCCTTCACAACTTGGCGTGGCCTGAGTATTTGATTTCAACTCTCTTTGTGCAAGAGCGACTCTATTAATCTGTCCTTCATACAGACATGGCTTCTTCTTTCAAAGTATCTAATCAGCTCAGCAACAGATTATTGTGTGCTGTGTTGCTTGTGTTTAGATTTGTTTTGCGTGTGTGTGTAATCATTTCAGCTCTGTAGGTCTTTGTAGTGACTGTGTGGAAATCTATTTTCCTATTTGCGGTACAACAACAAAGACTCAGTTGTTCTGTTGTTTTCCCATTGCACACAGTTTTTCCTTGGTAATATTTACATTCTGAATACACTTAATTTTCATTCCTAATACTAATACAAAGGCCATAAGGTTGAAAACCTGCCATACTCACCTATATTTGCTCTGTTACGCATCAAACCAATATGATATAATTATAAAATTATACAAACTATTGAATTGTATTAGAAGGAACGTAGGAAGAGGTTGCTGCAGTGTGTCTAAAGATAACTGGAGACTATATAAAGCCTTTGTCTTGTGTTCTGCACTGATGCTGATGTCACTGCTGCAGAACGGATATGTTGCCTCCTCGAGTTAAACACCAAAGCAACTGCAATCCATAATGACACCAGGCGAGAGCTGGGTATTCGTGGTTAATTAGGGGGTGTGCTTCTGACATATGGTGCTGAACGGCACCAAAACCTTATAAGAGTTGAGTGGGTGGAGAACTGAGCCGTGGCCAAGACTACAGCAGTTAAATGACTTCACTGAATACTCCACTCACAAAGCCCCCGGATGGTGGCAAGTACTGCAGTGCATGGGAAGCTTAACATTTCAATATTTCTCCATATTTCTATGTTGTCTTTTCTTAATAGTTCTGAAAAGAAACATTCTATTTATGGAAAATCACACTTGTGAAGTGGCACCTGAACGTGATGAGCCATCCCTTAGGATTAAGAGCTGATGAACCTTCTGCAGAGCAGTGGAGCCAAGTGGCCTGAGTGTCTGTGTGTCGGTCTGGGCTCGCGGACAGACGTGCAGCATGACCACATCATGCCAGCTGTCAGGTGACAGCGCCTGACATCTGCACCCCCATCATCTGTCAGTTGACCCCATTGAGAGTGCACCGTGCAAAATGGCAGATCTCATGTTCACGGCATGGATGTTGGTCAGACTGGCGCGCATAAAGCCAAAAAGCTCCATCCAACGAGAGGCGCCCCCCTTTTTTTTTGCTTCCCCAGTCTTCTGCTTTCTGTCACGAATGTGGAGAAATTAGCATAGCCTTAATCTGCGGTGAAATTAAATTAGTCCACCTCTTTGCCATTAAATATCTGCATGTAGTTTTCCATTGCGTTTTGTTCATTAAAAAATCACAGGCTGTCATCGCAGTGGAAAAATGACACTTCACCAGTGGTTAAGAGCGGTGTATTTGTGTGGGAGGTAGATGGAGGGTCATTTTTATCAAGGTTTCTCAGCGCTGATGAACAAGTTGTTGTAATTACAGACCAAAAGGAAACTGAACCACAAGCAGAGTATTTAATCCGGAAATTATTCATCCTTCTCTTTAATTGTATGTATTGCACTGAAGAAAAAAACACTGCAGTTACTGCATTCATTATGGGATTCAAGTCATGTATCCACACACATCACATTAATATGCAAACTCATGCAGCTAAATGCTGGTTTCATATAAAGACCTTGGCGAAGCGGAAAACCTTTACCCCCCTGTTGAGGTATTTCAATATTGACCAAATCTCATTATGGAAGCATTATTTTGTGAAGATTGTGGGGGGAAATGTGTACTTTCAAAAACACATCAAAACTGTCTATGTCCTCCTCTGCAGAAAGTCTACTCTCACCCAAGCCTACTGATATAAGATTGCATTCCAGTGTTCTCTCTGATACTCGAAGAAACCTCCAGAAGAAACGATATTGAGTGGAACTGTGTGAGGCTTATCGGAGCTTAGACGTTCCCATGTAGACGGGTCCACTGATATGCACCAGAGAACATCCATGTGCAGTTCGATTCTCTTGATCCTGGAGAATAGATATTCCCATGGGTACCGGGGAAATTAGTTTCCCAGTATCTACCATTAACCCTAGAACTCCCTCCCAACACAGACCAGGGGGGATCCAGCTACTGCACGATAGTTTTCATGTGAGCTTTATTGGCGTTTGTGACAGCTAGCCTGAAGACATGCCATGTTGTGTACTGAAGAAGTACACAAAGTCAAAGAAAACATAAAGGGACCTGGCTGTCTGTACCATACTTGCATATCAGTTGCGTTTTAAAATCTAACACACAAATGCTCTGCAAGGTTGTTGGTGCTTGATGCAATGCTTTAGTTGTGTGTGTGTGTGTGTGTGTGTGTGTGTGTGTGTGTGTGTGTGTGTGAGAGAGAGAGAGAGAGAGAGAGAGAGAGGGTGTGTGTGTGTGTGTGTGTGTGAGAGAGAGTGAGAGAGAGAGAGAGAGAGAGAGCATATATATAGTGTGTGTGAGTGAGAGAGAGAGAGAGAGATTTTGTGTGTGTGTCTCTCTCTGTGTGTGTGTGTGTGTGTGTGTGTGTGTGTATGTGTGTGTGTGTGTGTGTGTGTGTGTCTCTCTCTCTCTCTCTCTCTCTCTCTCTCTCTCTCTCTATCTGTGTGTGTATGTGTGTGTGTGTGTGTGTGTGTGTTTGAGCGTGGGAGGCAGTGGCAGCTAGCACATAGGACTGAGGGGGTGGCACCCAGGGGATAGAGAGCATCAGAGGCTCCTGTGGGGGCTCCTCTGAAGCCGCAGCCAGCAGACAGCAGATCCTCTCAACATGGAGGAGACGAGGCTCCTGACTGCACCCTAGCTGCTGCTACTGCTGCTACTGCCGCCGCCCCGCCATAGAGAGGGCTTCCTCGCGTCGTCGCACTGTTCGTCACGGTCATTCCATTTTCCGTTATCTATGGAAATGTCTTACCCAATGATGTCAGTAAACAAATATTAAAATTTCAAAGAATGATCCAGCCCAAATGTCAACAAGGAATGTGTTAATAAGTGCCTAAGGGAAGAGTAGTAGAATCGAGAGATGTTTTTGGTTCAAAACAAAAAGTGCATTCAGCTGAGAGGCTTAAGCATGTGATGAGCTGTGACAGGCATGTGATGTGCCAACTATTCAAGAGGGTTCAGGAGACCGACTGACTGCATCTCTGACTTCAGCCGTGTAAAAGTTACCAGTCAAGAAGATTCTCACGATTTATAAAATAAACATAAAGTTTGCTTTCAATTAGCCCACTTTAAATAACATTGTAGCGTTTTCAGCAATCTTTTTTTATATAAACAGTAGCAACTACTGGCAGACCAATTAGTTGATTTGAATATGATTAAACTCAGAGGCTTCTCTCAAACTATCATTTTGCCACCTTGGTAGTATTTACTTTACCTACTCCGAGCTTATTCTTGTCACTAGAGGTTAATGATGCTACAGACACTCTTTGCTCTACACTGCCATCTTGTCTGAACACTACATGTCCTCTTTCCACATGACCCACTCATTTTAAAGCCCATCAGCTCACAAACAGTATCCAAAAAGTATGAAAGGAATGAGAGAAAACAGAGATGCCAATGACCCTGGTAACTACCAGAAACTTGTCAAAAAAAAGTTTTCTACCAGAGAAATGTTTTTCAATCGAATGAAGTCACGTCTCAATCCTCCACCGCCAACACCACCTCCATTCCCTCTACCATTAACTTAATAACTGAATTCAAAAGTTGCTAAGATAAGTATCCAGTTCAATGAGAAAGAAAGAATTACCTTGTGTAGACAGCATTGTTTGACTCTTTTGTAACATTTTATTCGAAGGGGTGTGCATACGATGGTAATGACACCACCATAGTCATGATATGACCTGCTGAGAACATTAAGGTGCCTCTAATGTTTAAGGCTGTTGTGATTATATGTCACTTGTTTTTTTAAAATATATATATTTTTAATGTCAAGTTGGCATTACTTGGGATGTCTTTATTAAGACAACCATTGACATTAACCAAGGTGTAATAACCTGTCGATGACTGTCTGCTGACCGCCTGCTGTCGATGATCTGCTGAGATAAACAAAAAACATTGAAACAGCTCTAGTTTGACAGTTGGATCAACTTGTGTTGTTTTTCCAATGTTTGTGTATTATGTATTATGTTCATGTGGCATATAACGATTACTAACTTACTATTTGCTTATATCTACAACACACACATACAATTATTTTCTTTTTCATGTTATATTTTGGTGCCTCATTCTGTTTGTGTCTTTTTTTCTGGGTGAAACTGTGGAGAAAACGTTTCGTTGCACAGAGAGAGCTTTTTTAAATGTTTTAAATGAATCTTGTGCTGATGGATGCGTATAAACATTTGCATAAATCTCCATTCTGAGATGGAGGCTGCTGGTGCATAATACAACCTCCTCATATTTTGAGGTTTGCCCAAGGTCATGGGCAGGAAGTTAAAGGGAGACGAGTACCTGGCAGTAGGAGGAACCATCTGACATAGAGAGCAATCTGCTTGGCAGTGGGAGAGGGCAGACAGTGGTGGTTTCATTGCTAAAGCTCCATCTCTGTCTAATCCATTGCTTAAGACATTAATCCTCCGCCTGCAGTAGTGTTCACAGCTGTCAAACGTCAAGTATCAAAACGGTCATGTGGAAAATGAGTCATGGGTGCAACACTGTATGTCAAAAATGTGCATGAGTATGTAAAAAAAAGTGGCGATTATTTACTATTTCCATTGAAAAATGTCAATATACTTTGTTACCTTTCCGTGACACTGGAACTACTGAAGGAAACTGAATAAGACTAAAGCAAAAGTTGACACTGTGATGGATTTTACCCATCAATTGTCTAAGATGCTCAGAGATTCAAGTAAAACATTTTGTATTTCAGTGTGTGGACAATTTAACCGGGGAGAGTACCATTTATGGCTTAAATCACTTTACAGTTGTCTTGATAAGTCACTCAAAACACTAAACTATATACAGAAATATTATGTAAAATATCTATACATAGTTTGATAAAGTACCCTATTTATTATTGTACCGTTACTTTGCAGTATGTCTGCACATTGTCTATTGAAAGATAGAAAACACAAACAGCTTGCATAACAATCATTGAGTTAAATAATTATATTTGGGAATGCTAAACAATGCACCATTGTTGCTTCTACAGATAATGGCGCCATCTCTTGCACTTAGATGAGAAAGTAGGTATACAAAATGACACCCACACACATCTGACCCGCACATTATGGACAATCATTACATGTCAACAACAGCACCAAACCTCATCTTTCCTCCATAATAGACACTTACTCAAAGCACGTATGTTTCGCAAGCACATACATTAAAATGCACAATAAGTGCAGAGCACTCGGAAAAAGCCACTTCAAATTGTGTTTTCACTGTATCAGGCCATTTATTATGTTAAATCCTCATCATATTTTCCATTTTAATGGAGAAAAAACTGCTGCCAAACTGCTGCCAAAGCTGCTTACCTCATACTAAATGATGTGTACTATTCCATCTGCATTGCCATTTTGGAGAGACGTTTATTTTTAACCAATCTGAGTCCTCCAAGAGAGATCATTGTGATGACTATGCTAAAGAGGTCTTGTTATAATGAGAGAGGCACGCACAAACTAGAATTGGTGATTGTCGTAGAAAAGCTCAGAGAAGATTTCTGATGAAGAAGTCATTGTGCTCATTGCCGCGTAATTATTTCTCTCTGAAACGGTGATTTATTTAGCACAGTGAGGGTCTTCCACGCCTTTGAAGAAGACTAATGAGTTCATTTCCAAGAGAGAAAGACTGGATCTAATGAGATGCTCTTTGTATGTTTATTGGAGAAATACTTCACCAACAATACCACATCTTTCAGAATAAAAGCCCTCTCTATAGATCAGGTCTAATAAGGCTACATAGCAGTTACATAAAACATTCATGACAACTGACAGGAGTAGAATATATTTTAATGAAGGTTGATCTGATGGTAGATATTTCAGTGGGACCTATTTTCATCTACATACAGAGGTAACTTTGTTATACGAAAGATCATTCATCAACTAGTCAGTAAAATTGAAAATAAATCTTAAACAACAGACTGGGTCATGGTTAGGGCCATTCAGAGCAGGCTCCTTGCATGCACAAGGCACCCCACTCACCACACAAATGCTAATTTTGCCTCAAAGCCCCTGTCTTTTGTGTCGCTGATAGCCAGTGATAATAGAGACTTGATTCGGTCCTGTGCCTTGATCTCTGCGGTGGATCATTAAAGCCTTGTGCTCCTGCCAGCCTCTATCGTCTGGATGTTGATATGACTGGCTGCTGTCACCGCGGGAACCTCAATCAGTCCATCAGCCTTTCTTTGTGCAGGGCATAATTCCCCAAATGGCTGTCCACGGGTCTGTCCCCGCCATGTTTTCTGGGTGCAGCTTAGTGTGACTCTGGTGATGAAGGCATCCATGGGCTGCAGGGAGCGCATCCACATTGGTAGGAAGGCCCAGGTCCTGAGCCCTGCTGGCAGGTACCGTGGCCTGCGTGCCTGCAGCAGGTTAACCACGGCAACAAAGAGAACAGCTGTGACGAAAGGGACGCCGACGGCCACCATCACGCGCCACCCTGCCATGGAGAGGCCGAAGACGACGGAGGGGAAGAGGAGGAAGCACAGGATCAGGTAGAGAACGGCAAACCAGCGGTACGCGGCCGTCTGCTCTCCCAGGAACCTGGCCATGCGGATGGGCAGGCGAGTGAAGGGCACCGGGTACCACAGCAGGATGCCCAGGACGTTGAAGAAGAAGTGACACAGGGCGACCTGAGGGGCACGGCAGGCCAGTGAGAGACGTCCCAGTTTACTTCCGTGATACACAGGAAGACTTTCACAATATAAACACACTTTTCACTGTTAAAGTTTTACTGAGGTGTAGAGTTAAAAGTCAAGTAAGGAAGTAGTAGGGAGTCAAAGGTCACCTGGAAGGCTGCTGCTAGCTTGTCACCTGGGCTAGCGAGTGCAGCTAGTATTGCTGTGGTTGTGGTGCCCATGTTTGAGCCAAGGGTTAATGGGTAAGCACGTTCAAGACTGATAACACCAAGGCCTGCAACAGAATTACCGCGTGTTTTCTTTAAAGGGGGGGTTCTTCTATTTTTGTCCTGTTGTTCTGTTCACCAGTGTTTTCACGTTTTCGCTTGGCAGAGGTCTGCACTCTCTGAGTGCTTTTCTAGATGTTTCTTTAACAGTCTGCCTGAGAGGACAACATGCCATCTCTCCACTAGAACTGATGGAACTGTATCCATTGATGCTATCACTTGAGAGCCTGGTATATATGGTATCTGTGTACACTAGTACTCTCCACATCTCTATTTCTCTATAGAAGTTAGATTACATTAACCCTCTTCTTTTGAGACATGTACACACTTGAATGGCATCCTTTTGGCAATTTCATGCATGAGTAGCCTTCATCTCTCAGAACTACATTTCTGGAATAAAAGTTGAGATTTAGAAATGCCAATGTGCAAGTTGCTTTGCAACTAAAAGTAATGTAGGGTATTGTGGTTCAGGATTAAATGTAAATGTCTTGGCTCTAAGGTAATGGTATTACATTTTCCACATAATAGTCCATTAGCATGATTTCACGTGGTTGTATGCAGAGTAGCATAATGGCTACTGATTTTACAGCCCTATTACTTACTTACTTATTCATCAGGCTGACCCTTTTATCCAAAGTGACTTACATGTCAATTATTATGAGGGCCAGTCTCCCCAGTGCAATTTGAGGTTAAGTGTCTTGTTCAACGGCACAATGGTGGCAGCCGGGAATTGAACCCACAACTTTTAGGGCCACTGCTACTGCTTTTTTACAGTCAAATGAATAGACTGATAGACTGATAGAATTAAGACTGTCTTCAAGTACTCTAAAATGATGGCATACTGTACATGCAACGCATCAATGAGATATTCTGTCTTGCCCACAGAGACAGTATGTGCCCTTATTTCCTCGGCTCATTTGAAAAGTGGGCTATCCCTTCACATGGATGTCCGAGATGTTTTCACTTTGAACCTCAGGGATTAGACATCTTTCCCTTTTCCTGCGTAATTAGCATTGAAATTGCCAGAGGGGCTGAACTACAGTCCATGAACTGCACAGTTAATTATTAGCGCTCACGGGATGCAAATGCATGACTAAATCATGTTCCCTTGGCTACTGGGAGGATTATAGTGAACTGAAGCCATAGGATAAATGTAAACCGTAGCCGGGTCATCCACACTGTTCCATTCAATGTATACTAGCATCAGGTCAAGGGCACACATTCTAAATCTAGGGTGGTTGAGACATGAATCCCAAAACACATGAGGCATCCTATACACGCATACTTGTTACGCAGACTGAGCCGTGTAACTGAAGCGGGAGGCGCGGGTGGTAAAGTCATTGGGGTTAAACAATGCAAAGCAAATGCTAAAATATTAACCACTGGTGCTCTCCATGAACGCAGGGAGGAGGATCTCTGAGTGGATTCACCATTTCCTGATTCTCCAGATGACATGGCCTCAAAGACAATCTCACCCACACCCCCTCCACCCCCTTTTTTTTTCTTCTTCTTTTTCTTTCCTGTGACTCACCTATCAAGGGAGTAATGGCAGAGGTGAAGACTGAGCTGCTCTGAACCACAAAGGTCATCCCTGCTCCCACTAGGATAGCCAAGTATCCCGCCAGCCAGCCGAAGGGGCTGGGGAAATCTGTGTGGGGGAAAGAGGTGAAGGTGAACTGAGACGTGTTAACATGAAAGAGCCCCATGAATTCAACTATGAAACAACTATAGCAAGCCACGGACGGGGGTTGCAGTCTCCATGATTACAGCAATCCTGACAAAATGACGAAACGATCTCATCTTACATCTCATTTTGGGAGACCGATTTCCAACGTGACCATAATCACAATCCAGACTGGCATTACCAGGGATCGTTCAGCACTGCCCTGCAGTGATACTATCTCATCTCCCGTTATCTCACCTGTATTGATGATCTTCTGGATGACTTTGGCCACTTGTCCCTTGAGTAAGGAGTTGAGCAGCTTCACCAGCAGTATCAGGCAGGTGCAGAGGACCAGCAGAGAGACGGCCAGGAGAATGATCCCCACGGCCAGGTCCGACAGAGAGGAGTCCACAAACAGATGCCTGCCTGGACACCACAAGTATTTTTTTTTTTATTATTATTATCATTATTTTTTTTTTCAATTGGACAGGACAGTAAACAGGAAATGAGTGGGAGGGAGAGATGGGGAAATGAGCTCAGATCAGACATAAACTTGAGCCCCTCTCAACAGCCTCATGAAAGCAAAAACTAATACCAGCTGTTTACCAGCCCAAAAAACATTGCCAGACATAGAGCTCTTCTGTCAAAACATGATTTAGAAAAGCTCAGCCATGCATTTATCTCCAGCAGGGTTGATTACAGCATTGCCCCTCCTAAAATGGCTATCAAACAGCTGCAGGTGAAACAAAATGCAGCAGCATATAATGGTTACGAAAACGAAAAGAGGTGACCTTATTTTTATACTTAAGTCTCTGCACTGGAATGACTTTAAAGCACTGCCTTTTTTTTCTATATATAAATCACTAAATGGGATGAGACCTAATTGCCTATCAGACATGCTTCAGCAGTACCTCCAGACCTCTGAAGTCACAGCAGAAATATTTGCTGGGTAAAACCCGCTGTCAGAACTCAACGTTGAAGCAGCTTTTAACTGGTGGTTCAGCTTTGGAACCACCGGCCGGATAACACAAAAAATGCCCCAGATGTGCCAGTTTAAAATCTAAGACCAAACTGTCCTCAGACGCTCTGACTGATCAAATGCACACCACTTCCTATTTATCAGTTTTATATAGTTTAAAAAGTCAAGTAAAGTTAATATTATATTTATTCAATGTACTTTACTTTTTAAACTACTTTTTACAGCTTTTTCCCTTTATGTTTTTATTTGCTATTATCTACAATGATTTGCTTTTGTTTATGTTAAGCATATTGAATTGCCCCTGTGTATGAAATGCACTACGGTAGCCTGCATAATGCACTTGCTTCATCTCTCCTATTTATGGCATGAGATGCCACCACTGCTGCTGTGATAGGCTCTTCCCATGTGAATCAGTTTTGATGTGCATTGGTCAACAAGTTCTGAACACAGTGAGTGTGCGTAGCAGGAAGTCTAACTGGAATGAACAATTTATCTGACCCCTCACCCTCTCAGAGCATGTTTTGCATTTGATTATGGTTACCTGGATCTGTTTTTGGACCCGAATGCTGGCAAACTAATAGAAGTTGATGCAAATTTGAAATGCTAATGAATAAATGAAACAGTGACTGACTGGAAATATCCTGCTCAACTGGAACATCACTTCTCAAACACATCATTAGTTTCACACTTCAAATAAGATAAATGACACAAATTGCCACAATTATGAAGAAGACATATTTTTTTGTGAAGCTGAGCTTACATTTTTGATGATATCTTTCAAGAGTCACATTTTCAGCTGTGCCGTTTTCTGAAGATATATTTGAAGTAATCTGTCATAATTTAGATAAGATCAAGTTTAATATGAGCACAGCAACATGAATCCCGTCATATAAGAAATATGTTATGTGTTATATGTGTGCTATAATGGAGGAAGACTGAGGGGTTCGCTCTCTCACTCTGTGAATGCTGCCATGACACCACACCTTCACCAGACTCCTGTTCCTCATCCCTTCATCACCCATAGCAAGGCCGGTGATGACAGACTTGTCCAGCTGTGGGCAGGGATTTTTTGAGTAGCCTATTACAAAATGCTTAGAGCGGGCAGCAGTGTGATGTGTACTGTATGTGTGTGTGTGTGTGTGTGTGTGTGTGTGTGTGTGTGTGTGTGTGTGTGTGTGTGTGTGTGTGTGTGTGTGTGTGTGTGTGTTTGTGTGTACCTGTGTGTGTGTGTGTGTGTGTGTGTGTGTGTGTGTGTGTGTGTGTGTGTGTGTGTGGTCACCTGTATGACGAGTTTGGTGAGAGGCTCAGTGAGCACCTTCAGGAGCTCCGGCGCTTCCTCCCCGCTGTGCAGGCTCAGGCTGGTCACGGTGACGTGGGAGAGGCGCCTGACCAGCCCGCTCGCCGCCTCCAGGGGCAGGAGCACCAGCACCGTCAGCCAGTTGAAGCAGTCGTGGACGGTAGCGCCCGCAAACGCCCTGCGGCACAACAGCTGTTCATCAGTTATCAACACTTTGGAGTTATACTGTACTGTAGCTTCTTTGTTGGTCTCTGGGAGTGGGCTAGACCAGTTAGCATATATTTCTCTTCTTCGATACATGCTAGCTGTAGGCAAAACTCTTCTAACCCACTTCCAATTCCAGGGCTAAGCTAGGTTATCCGATTGGGTTATTGTAGGTGCAGAGAGGAGAGGGATGTGTCTTTTCTTATGTAACTCTGGGGTAGACTGCATATATAAGCTAATTTCCCCACAAAGTTGTGTTCCCAAAAGTATTTTCCTTGAAAGGTTGAATGAATGACCCTAGTGAGTCATTATTTGCATGGCACTTGTGGAACCTTTTACCTTTGAAAAAAGTAGCTCTTTCAAGATAAAATAGAGAAAAGAAGAACGCCTAACGGCTCTAAGAGGGGCCTTTGACTTTAAGAGGAGCCTTAGGATAGGATACGCTAGGGGAAAAAAAACGTTTATGTAGATGTGTAGAGTAAAATGGTGTGATTTGCATAGATTTATGAAGCAGTCTCAAAAGAGACTGCTGGCTCACTGTCTGAACTCGTCTCGTTCTCCCGCTTGCATCAGAGCCACAATGGTATTGGTGACTGATGTCCCAATGTTGGAGCCCATGATGATAGGAATGGCAGACTGCACTTCAAGCACTGTCCAGGGAACAAAAAAATTAAAAAAGCATATTCAGAGTCCACTTTTCACATAGCCTGAACTGAGTTGCAGAGAGCATTATGTAATGACCTAGTTGGCATACAGTAAAGCCTACACGCAATGCAGCTCTTCGCTACTGTCTATACTAACTCCCGTGACTCACATCCAGATGAGAC
>NC_084998.1:18840513-18845513 GCF_963854185.1 Sardina pilchardus
AGACACAAGGACCATCATGACATCTATGCTCTGCCGTACAATACTGTATTATTTCAGCCAAGCATATCAGATGATAATTATCTTCATCAGTTAGTCACACAGCATGCCATGCAGGCTGGCAGCTATGCCAGCTTCTGCCATGGTGGGTGCATCGTAGAGGACATACCTTCTTTGATCGAGTTTCCTCCTCTGTGGATTTGGATCTGTTCTTGGCAGACTGTTTTTGTGGAGATGACTGCGCCTTATTGAATCACATTTCAAATACATGTTGTATATTTTATTCATGCATATATGTATTGAATTCAAACAATCTTCTCTAGATTCAGAATCAAAGCCTTTTGTTCACTTATCCTGCTTTAAGTAGTTGGAAAGAAGATCCGTTCAAAAACACTCTATCACAATCTGCAGTCAGGATGTAATACCTGAGAAAATACTGAGACATGGGTTTGATCAAAACAAATAAATACATCTAAAAGTACTCACTTTTGTCTCTGTTTGGTCCATAACTGTGGTCAAGATCTTGGCTATTTGGTTCTGGCTTGAGTTGAATACGGCTTGGTCCTGGTCCCAGCCTTCCCTTGTTGCAGAAAAAAAGATATGAAACATATTTATTCAATCACGTGAAAAAAAAAATGTGGAGAGCAAACCCACGCAACATTTTTGGACATGTACTGCATCAGTGCAAAGGTACTCAGTGGAGGCAGCAATGATGAAATCCTGATAGTTTCGTTCTGCTCCACACCACTGGCTATAGTGGAGCACACTCGTTACAGCCGTCAGTCAACTGGATTCCATAGTGTTCAAGGGATCAGGCTACAGATACAACACAGTGCATGGTAAAGATGTTGCACACCATTGCCTTATTCATGCACCTCTGCAACAGTGGACCTTGAACTACTACACAAGAGGTCAGTGAGGTGAAGTGAGGGCCAATGAATAGGACCGATCACCTTTTAGTCAGCCACTCACACCTGTCTGTGAAAATTCATCTTCACTGTGTGATCCCACATCAACTCAGCCAGGGCCAGCAACTAACACCCCCCACTGCCACTGCCACCAGCACCACACACCCCCCCCCCCACACACACACACACTCTCCCAGAGGTTTAACTGGCTGACACATAGAGAGTGTGGGAGTTCAGTGTCCTTGTGTGTTTTTTTTTAAGTTGTGCACTCAGAACCTATGATGGGAAAAAAAGGTAAAGAATTGCAGCTTTTAGAGTGAAAAGAAAGTGTGAATAACTGCCTCCAGAGGTAGAGGAGGAGGAGAGGAGGAGGAGAGGAGGAGGAGAAGAGAGAGAGAAAAGAAATCTCTTCATAGCGCTGAGTCACGGGCAGCAAGTGCTTTCAGAGATGTTGCCTGTACACTTAGATAAGCCTATATGAAAGCGATGAACTTAATTTGTACAAATCCAGCAAAATAACGTGGTGGCATAAATATTATGCTGCATCCACCTACATGAGCACAGGCAAGCCAGTTGATCTCATAATGAAGAATATGAAGCCAGCGCAATATGGCAGCTGCGGTGAATTGTAATAAAGGCTGATGTGGAATTTTATGGTAATGGGTGTGTGTTCTTTTGTTGGTTCCATTTACAAGAAATCTATTACTCATTCGTGACATGAACTTTGCAATTTTTGTCAGCTGTGACAACAAACCCAGGTGCACAGGAGGTAAACATGAAAAACTACTCATTCAAATGGCCTCCTGAGGATGTTTATTTGTTGTCTTTTGAGAATTCATCAGTGCCAGCTGTGTTCTGTTTCTTGATGTCTGCAGACCCAAGTGTGCTGCTTTCAGATAGAGAACTCTGAAAACGAAAGGAGGAAGTTGGCTGCAGATGGCATTTGGACAAACAGTGACTCACAACACCTTGTGTTCGCTCTAAGCCCTTAACATGCAGATGAGATCTTGTGTGTGTATGTGTGTGTGTTTGTGTGTGTGTGTGTGTGTGTGTGTGTGTGTGTGTGTGTGTGTGTGTGTGTGTGTGCGTCTGCTTGTGTGGACAAATGTTAAACTATTCCCATCAACTTCTTTTGGGTAATCTCATTTTAGCAGTGTATTGGCTCAGACGCTCATGCCCGGGAAAACGGTTCAGGGAGGCTAGTGCGGATGGAATGGAGTCACCATGGCAACAGACTGCCACAGGAAGACTGTCTACATAGGAACAGAACTATTGGGGAGATGCCCTATTAGGGTGGGGTCTCTCAAATAGCCTACAAAACGTGGCTATTCTGTCTGATGACTCTGTTATGGGACTCCACCTATACAGTATGATTACTGTAGGTGGAGAGGGATGCGTGACTTCACGGATTTGTTCCAGAAGAGGTCCTCCTCTAAGGATAAAAGTCGAAGTAAAAAAACCAACAAAACTTCAAAACATTTTTACATGCTATTAATTGTCTTTGAAATGAAGCAGAATATTCACCCTCCAATGGAAATGAGTGCCATTTCATCTATATATAAACTTCCATCATAACCAATCCTCTAACACATTCATGCGTGTTGACACTGGATTATGTGGAAAAACACTTGTTGAGATTTTGTGAGACATTTTGTAAAAACAAAGTGACACTTTTTCACGTGTTACTCCTCTAACCTTGTTCATAAATCAGACATCAGTGCACAAATCTGTGCTTACGGTAGCTACAGTATATCACACATTTGGATTAACACTTTTCAACAATCCAGCTTGCCATCTACAGCAATCTATATTTCCAGAAATTCCACACTCCTACGATAAATATGCTTTCTCCTGAATAACTGCATCTCAAAGCATCTGTTGCATGTATGACATCACATAGCATCTGTTGCTTTACTCGTAACTACTGTAGGCCATGCGAAGCCAACTGCATTCATTAAAGAGTACAATGGCAATAAAATTGTTTTTTTAGAGAGAGAGAGATGGCACTGCCACATTTGTTTAAACTATAGAAACTGACAATGCCACCTGACACAGACAGTGGCCACTCCTGCAGACTGTTAGCGAAAATGGTGTATCATAAATCAAAATAACACAAGCAGCAAATATGACTGTGATGGTGTGTGGCAGAGCAGCCTTACCTCTGTGTGTTTGGCGGCTGATTCTGGTCCACACGATGTCTCTCTCCCCATGAAGCAGCGTCTGGACAGCGTCTATTCACTCAGCATCACACGATGCCGGCGTCGCACTGATGCTGAAGGGGTCCAACCGCTACAGAGATGACACAACGCTGAACCAGAGGATTGCACGCCCATGCAATGGGAATACAAGTATCAAAACCTTTTGTCCCTTCCTTCCTTCTCTCTCTCTCTCACTCCTCCCTGATAGTGTGTGTTTTTTGTTTTTTTTCAAAACAATCTTTCTGTTTCCCCTACCCAGCCCTCCCCACTCTCACTCTTGCTACACACCTCACGTATGCAGTCTTGATTTTATGCTTTTGAAAATCACTCCGTCTGTTAACTCGTTGAATTAATTAGACTCTTATGTTTAAAAAATCACAGTCTCTCTCTCTCTCTCTCTCTCTCTGTGTGTGTGTGTGTGTGTGTGTGTGTGTGTGGTCAGACTTACAAAAATGACTGATAGTCCAGCCTTTTATGCTATGGGGAGGTCCATTATTACTGTCATGTGAAACAATCTATTTGATAACAACTGCCCCATATGATAATACTGACTGTGCGATATTGCCACATGCCATTGTCTGAAAAGAAAGATGTACTGCCAATACGAAACACATGCAAAGCAGGGCAAAAATATACTATTATGGCAATATTGAACTTTTATTTATCACTCTCTTTTATTTACCTCAAATAAAACACTCTCAACACTCTCAGTTCACAACATCTGTCTCAACAGTACAGCTGTGTGTCCAAACCAGCGTTAAGGACCTCAATACCCGGTAAGGGTACTCCTAAGGCACGCACAGCTAAGATGGCATCTGCAGAGTCTGGACTAGAGTACCCAGCCTCAGTGCCATCTGGCAACCGTAGTGACGGCATAGACCTGCTACAGGATAAAGTAATACTGAAGCACTTGTGTCAGTACAAATTACATTTACACTGCCCACAATGAGTGCAGGTCCTCTCTCTCTCTCTCTCTCTCTCTCTCTCTCTCTCTCTCTCTCTCTCTCTCTCTCTCTCTCTCTCTCTCTCTCTCTCTCTCTCTCTCTCTCTTTCAGGTCACAGCTCCAACTCCACACAAGGTTTGGTTCTTCATTTCAAACACAAAGGCTATACATGTATATGAGAAGAAACCACAAGTACTTGATGGAGCTTTGGTGGACTTCTACGTTTGTCCATCACATCTACACATTAGCTTAAAGGTTGTAAGACATGTCCTGTTGCAGTCCACTCTGCATCCAATAATGACCGGTGGACCAAACATTATCCCTGACATAATAACTTTACAGTGCAGTAAGTAAGACTGCCAGGCAGAATGAGACATTGTGCACGAGAGAGACCGAAAGAGAGAGAGAGCAGATACTACAGTGCAACATTCTAAAATTCCAGTTTCGATGCCCCGACTGACATGTACCGTTTTCTGGACACATCATATCGGAATATTGCAATGCAAAATATGTAATTATGGGATACAAAGGAATCTTCCAGGAAATGAAAAATCAACAAAAAATGAATACGAAGCGGCAGGAAACTTCCCATCTTTCACATTTCCAGTCATTTCCAAATAAATATTCGTCTCGTCAACAAACAGTCACTGTAGTTAATGTGAAAATACACCGAGGGCTGTCACGTCGGTCCAGTCTGGCTCAAACATACGCTGACCCTCAGACCACCGTCTCCCGGGCGGGGCCTGAGTTCTGGCTGTCGGGCAGTCCATCTGTGGACCCGGCCTGGCCTGGCACCTCCACCCCCGTAGGGGGCAGCGAGGGCGTTGTGTCGGCCTGAGCTGAGGGCACAGGCTCTGCGTCTGCCACCTGTGGCGGGCAGCTGGAGGGGCCAGAGTCCGACTGGCTCTCCTCGGCCGGCCAGTTCCCCTGGTCCTGGCCCTCCTCCTCGCCCG
>NC_084998.1:18850513-18963013 GCF_963854185.1 Sardina pilchardus
TAGGATTCTACCTCCCCATGATGCGGCCTTATTAGAGCTGTAGGATTCTACCTCCCCATGATGCGGTCTTATTAGGATCGTAGGATTCTACCTCCCCATGATGCGGTCTTATTAGAGCTGTAGGATTCTACCTCCCCATGATGCGGTCTTCTCCTGCCGTTTGTCCCATTTCTGGATCGGCCCCTTCCTCTGCTCCTCCTCGGCTTTAGCTCGGCTCTTCTGTAGATGGACACGGACGCACAAGCACACATCAGTGGATTTAACTCATTTTTCTTTACAGCAAGTTACATTACAGCATTTACAGAAGGAAATGAGTCTATTTTATAAATGTGGTTAAGCTTGGGCTTAACAGGCTGACAAAAAATCGACTTATTGCTCAATGGTGTTTTTTGCCCCCAACGGCACCTTCCAGGCAGCACAGCCTAAAAGGCACTACCTTTACCCTATTCCTAACCTTAACCCCCTCAACCCTCATCCTACCCCTAAACTGAGGGGAGTAGTGCCTTGAAGGCAGCGCTGCCTGGAAGGCACCATTGAGGGCAAATAATACCAAGGACCCTATTGCTCATTTATCGTTGTTCTGGCAGCAGCCAGCAAAAGAAATCTATGTAGCGTACAAATCTCATCTGGTGCCCCCTTACCTCCTTCTGCCTTGAGTCAGGTTTCTGCTGGTCCCTCTGGGAGTAGCTCTCTGGAGCGGCGGCCCTTTTAGCTGTGGGGGCCTTGGAGCGGGGCCCGATGTCAGGCAGGGGCCTGCCCTCAACGTTAGCCAGCATGCAGCTCTGGTACAGCTGGGAACGGACGAAACGAGCGTAGCTGTCAAACTTCATCAGCTTGAAAATCTGAGAGAGTGAGAGAGAGAGAGAGAGAGATAAAGAGAGAGAGAGAGAGAGAGAGAGAGAGAGAGGGGTGAGAAATGGGGCAAGGACATTAGGACTTAGATGGGATCTGCTATGAAGGATTTATTTGTAATTATTTTTTACTCATTCTCATGATTATGTTCCCACTGGACATAACAACTAACAGCATGAAATGTACACTTGTGGCAAGTGTACATCTAATCTGTATCTCTATTAATATCTGTGTTGTCATCACTAACTCTATCATATCACGATAGTTAAACACACAAAGCTCTTTTCTCTCAGATGAGCAGGAACACTAAAAACATTGCTCCCTTAAAGTGCCCTGCATAGGATAACGGCCATAGGATAACGGTCATCACAAGTTATTTATTTACTTTGACATCTTCATTGCTGTGTGTGTGCACAGCCCTGCTTGACTCTGCGTGCATCAGCATCTTGATTTCTCATTTGGCAAGAGCTCCGTTGAAATGAAAGGAAATGAAATGAGAGGCATTAAGGCTAAGTCGATTGATTTTGATATGGATTAGTGCTGACAGATCAATTCTGCCGGTGCAAAATGCCATAATTATGAGGGATTGCGGCTGATGCATCAAGAGCTCCGAATGCGAATGAGTTTTCAAACTGCTCATAAAAAAGGAATTTGGCAAAGCAATGCATTATTGAGGCTTCATGGTTGTCCTCATAGAGGAGGGCCTTAAACAATTTTATAGAGAATGTTTTGAAGAGGGGAGAGTGGACTTTTGGTATTGGCATTGTGATGAAAAACATTTGAAGAATCCCGTTCGACATCTCTGAGTCTTTTAAACGGTTCTTAGCTGCTTTAAAAGGTTCTCAGTACTGCAACTAAATGTCTTGCTGACTTCCCAAATGAACAAAATCTTTTTTCGTTAAGTCTGTCAGATTCAATTAGTGCCATGTAAGGAAAAGAGATTCTGGAAATTTGGCACCCTAGATACAAGATAAGTACACCTGATTATCATTGACCATCTATTTGCTTTGCATATATCCTCTCTAACACTCCCTCTTTGTCTCAGTGAACTGACACCAATTACTGGCCATTGTGAAATACCAAGGACACCCAAAGACATCACTGAGAGACTTAAGACTGAGTGTCGGTCAAACAAATGGCAATGTGGATACTATTTAGTCTCTATTTATTTTACTCTCTGGCATCTCAGTACCTCAGTGGCTGTTGTGCCTTACTCTCACCTGCTGTTGGGCTTTCTGAAACATGTTTGAGTGCGGAGCTTTGAGAGTCTGCTCATCCACACGGGCCGTGTCGTCAATGTTGACTGGAAGAGTAGCGCTATCTGAGAGGTAGGTGTTGTAGATAGATAGAGCCTCACGGCACAGCTGGAGACACACAAACAAAACACATCAATAACAACACATCGATGGATTACTTCTTTGCCTCTATAACAAAAAAAGACATTTTGTTAATTCATCAATTTCATTACTTCAACAAATTCATTAGTAAAGAATGACATGATCTTCCAAATTTGGTTTGAGTTGAAAGAACCGACCATTTTCAGTATGCTTAAAAAAATGAGATATAGAAAATGTGCAGAAATGCACAGCAGATAAGTGATCCGCATATTCAGAGAGCCGAAGCACTGCACCTCATCTGGCTGAGAAGAGGGGATCCTGCGGAACTTCTCACACGCCTGCCAGAATAAGATGTTCTCAGCGCTGACCTCGGACTTCAGGAAGGCCTGCGGGGAGAAGGACCAAAGCACACAGGTGACCAGGAGTGACCCACACGGCATCACTTTGCCATTTAACCATCTTTGTCACCAGGGGAGTCTGACTGCAGAATATTATGTCTGTTATATACAGGGCAGCACCAACAAATGGTGATCTGCTTCTCTCTGTATGTAGCCCATGGGCTAGAGCTGCCCAACAAAGATTCAGCAGTCAAGCACACCACTAGCTGCGTCTGTGTTTGGATCCATATTAAATTGAGTGTATGAAAGGAAGTGCCTGGAATGTACAATGTGTTGTGAGTCATGATGCTGTCTGCATCACACACACACACACACACAAATCTGTTCTGAGTCAATTGGTTAATTGCCTATTGTTTCCTTCGCCACAGGGTGTTTTTATCTCGCCACCTGAGTGCCACAGCCTCCCCTCCCCTCTTTCCTCCTCTCCTCTCTCCCCTCCTCTCCTCTCCCCTCTCCTCTCCTCCCTTCACCTCCTTTCTCCTCCCCTCCCCTCTCTTCCCAGCGTCCCTTGCTGCAGCTGTCCAGGGGCTCGTTTAGATGCCCCCTCAGTCTCCCACACTGTGACTCATGCGTGGGCCGTTTATGAGTCTAATTCCACCAGAAAATTGAAGATCCGTTCCCCTGGCGGAGTTTTATCTGGTGCAAGGCGCACGCAGGCAAGCAGGCAGGCAGGGGAGCAAACAGACAGACATTACCCTGAGGAGGGCTGGGGTGACTCACATTAATAATCAGCTATTTGCTGGAGACCGCTCACAAACCAACACACAAAAACACACACATACACTCACAGATTTTATGTGCAAGCGCCATATATGTGAGCGCACACACACACACACACATACATATGAGTGCTCTTCTGTCACCATCTAGCATGTCAGAGGTCTTTCAGAAACCTAGAACTATAGAGGAGCTGCTTTTCCCCTCATTGTCATCTGCACAGCATTCTGTGGAGCCAGAGTTGTTGTCTGTTCATAACATCCTACCATCTGTGAGAATCATTGGTCTCTGAAGTATTATTTTTGGTTTGGTTCTCTAATGAAACACACAAACACAAACAGTGTCAAGTGGTTAACACTTGAACCTGAAAAAGTTTGTGCAATGTGCAACGTAGGCAGAAATGTTCCCGCCCTAAAACAGAGGGCCTTGTTGAGAAACAACAGTTATCATGCTGGTTTGCAAGTATGCCACCAGAAGAGGTGTGACCAGGCGAGAGACTTACGGTGAAGTAGCGCACCCCAGTGGGGTCCTCCAGCAGCCGCTCGAAGCTGACGGCCCAGCTGGCTGTCTGGTCCACGCCGCTGGCTCGGTCATTGGGTGCACTGGGCAGGCTGGAGTTGCTGCCTCCACCCTGTTCATCCGTCTCCATCACGTTCAGCTCTGCGCGCACACACACACACACACACACACACACACACACACACACACACACACACACACACACACACACACACACACACACACACACACACACACACACACACACACACACACACACACACACACACAGAGCCGTCAATGAACCAGTATCAACCAGTTAATGTATTAACCAATACACCATATATATATATATATTGTATACTGTATATATACTGAAAATGACACTGCCACATGCCAAAAGGTTGTCCTACAATAGATGGATGGTTGCTGATAATATGCAATATTGCAATGTCCAAACCGAAATGTAATGTAATCTGCATTGCAACTGCAATGCAACTGATCTCAGCTGGTGTTTTGCTTAAAATGGAGTGGAATGGACATTTCTAAGTGACTCCAAACTTTTAAAAAAATCTATACAGTATATATCATAAACACAAAATACATATCTGTAAAGACAATATTCTTGTGTCTGTTATGTGGTACACTGTGATGTGAGGTAGACAACCACTAAGATTTCATTCACACACTGTTACATCCTAAACGTGCTCTCAGAGCTCATATGATGGAGCAGAGGCACTCTTGTAATTATACCATTACGGCAGTTTTTAGTAAATAATGTTCATACGACACACAACGCTCCCAGGCAGAGACGTAACTAATTCAGAAATAAAGAAATCAGAAATATTATGGGTTCACCTATCTTGCTAATATCCTTGCCCAGCCCAAAATGTTAAACCTAATGAGGTGAGCCTTCCAATTTGAATGAAATAAGAGAAAGTTTGCGAATAAATCTAAATCCCATTTAAGGCAAAGCCATAGATGTGAGCTAGTCACAGTAAAACATCTATTTTTGATGTTCACCTTTTAGGGCTCTGTCTTGCAAAGTAATGAATCACATTTTTAGTCTGGTCTGCTCTTTCCGGTAGGACCTTTTTTGCACTTTTTTTGGACATGAGGGGTGACGCGCTGACCTAGTATAGTATATAGAGTCATGAATGCACGAGAGACAGATCACATGATTTCCTTTCCCACATAAAGCTGTCAGCTGAGGTGACAATAAAGGAAGTCATTGTGGCGACAGCTAGGTCTGAAGCAGATCAATGAACGAGTGACAGCATCACTTCACAAACACAAAGTGTGCAAAGTTAGTCACTAATAGACACGCTTGACGTCACGTCTGTCATCTTCACAGGAAACTCTTTAAAAACAACATATACAGGATGTTTAATATGACCTCCCTTTCACAGCTTCAATGTTAAGAGACACAAAGTATAGTATGCCTTATTGAACACAAATTAACTCCTGGTTTTACCCTTTCAGTGCAATAACAACTCTTTGTAATACTGATGTGTTAATATTCACTGTACAGTACTTCCTCCATTCTACCCTTTTTGTTCCTGTAACTCTACAGACTAAACTTGCAATTCATGGGGATCATCTGTAAACTATTAGATGCAGATAGTGGCAATAATATCAGCCTTTGCATATTCTACCTTGGCTATCTGCCAGGGTTACATTTTCCAATATGGAAATGTATTTAGATAATCATTTGTTACATTACAGTGTTCAAAATGGCACTGCAGACCACAGGTTCAATAGTCATCATTGTTATTATCACTGTTGCACACAAATGTCAAAGGTCAGCTCTGTATACGACACACCGTCTGCAATTTGCATAAACAATTATTCAAAAAAATTGCTGTAAACTCACCTCCATCTGATGCTGCCAGCGTCTGTGAAAAAACAAAAGTGAAACATTTTCAACACAGCACATTTTCCAAGCCGATAAAGGACAGCCCATAAACAGGAAGTATCCCAACATTAATCTGCACTGCGGCCTCTTCACAGACATCTGCACCGCACTGCCTCTGCAACACTACGTAGCACGCAACAAGGGCTCATGGATTCCCTTGTCACGGAAGCTGTGTCCATATATGAATGCACAGAGAGGGCCGCTTGTGAACTGTCCTTAATATGAAAGGTGGCTTTGACTACAGCGCACCAGCACCAACTTGCCCTCCATGCTCTGTTTCTTGCAATGAAAGATGTGTTGACAATATTCGAGTGAAAAACAAAAATGCGCCTGACCTGCCATGAACCCCCCCCCCCCCACACACACACACACACCCACACACACACACACACACACAAACACACACCCAGTACACACAGATGTCCAAACCCTGCTCCTTTTTTTCAGGATTGTTATACCAGACTTGTATGAGAGGCAGCAAGGAGCAAGGGGAACAAATCACAGAAAAGTGAAAAGGCGTTTTGACGCCTGAAACATCTGAAATGTTGTGCAGAAAAAAAGAAGAAACACAAAGAAGCCTGACATTTCCTAAACTCTATTCATCTTAATTATTCATAACCCCCTTCAATGTGTCTCATGAGTCCCCATGGAAATGCATTAGTGTCTCCTTTACATTTTGGCATGTGATGGGCAAACCGATTATTTTCTCCAAATTCATTCACAAGTACTTAATATTCCTTTAGAAAATCCATTAAAACAAGGCAAATGGTTTCCTCTGCTCTTACAAATCTCTGGGCAAAAATTAAAAGACAAGTTTGACATCTCAAATTGATGCTTTGGAAGGGAAAAAAAACATCATTTCAAACAAACACCCTTGCCAAAAGCTTTATCTGTAAACGGCTCCACTTGAAAGTGACTGGTTAGTGGCATCAATCACATGAATAATGGGGGTAGAATCCATAAGTTGGCACTGTGATCAGGAAAGAAAGCATTTATCCTGAGACAGCATTTTGGCTCTGTTACAGGTTTACCCTGTTTTTTCCTAAAACCTTCTAAGACAAGTCTGGCCCTTCACTCAAGATACGACCGCAAAAGAGACTGCTCCCAAGACATATTGTGTTCATTTTGCATCAAGCAACAGCATGCAAAAAAGAGGAACATATTTGTCTGCTCTTCAGAGAATGTTTCTTTAAACTCAGATTAAGTAGAAACTTAATGTTCGGACTTTAATTCAAACTGTCCAAAGAAATTGCATTGGTTATACTGGTTCACGATATGGCAGTAATGAAGTATATCAATACATAGAAAATTCAGTTAAGCTCATACACACACACATACACACAGATACACACACTCACTATCACGCACATGCGTAGGCAGGCACTCCCACAAACACACAAAATATATTCGAAGAACACACCACCATGGCCATACCTTGTGCCCATTGGAAATTCCTGAGTTATTCAATTTTAAGGACATATCTCCAATCTCATGAAAAAAGACGGCGATTTGAGGACACCCCGAGACACTAAGCCTTAAAATGTCTGTGCTGACAGTCTCACAGCAAGCTCATAGTCACTTCCTGCTTGAGCAGGAAGTCTTGCCATGGCGACATGCCGCAAGAGGATGTGTGGGCACTCTTCATAAACACTGAAATCTCTTTGACTTTGAGACAGACGAGGGTAAGTGTCAGACCAATGTGTCTCTGCGCCTTCTCTAAAATGGTCATGAATGACTGTTCCTAATTAGAGGACGTATACAATGATACAACAATCAAAAGAACAGGACAATCCAAATTAAACACAATCAAAAATTCACATTTGTTTTGCACAGATACATACTAAGTGGTGTTAGCAGAAAGAAACACAATCATCTGAAGAGGGAGAAGAAGAAAAAGGAAACAAAGCAAAGAGAGGAGCAGGTCACGAAGTAAATCACCAAGTGTCACCTTTGTAACAGTCAATGTCCGACTGCCAGTGAGCCCAGTGCGTTCCCCAAACTTCCTCCTGAAGGACGTGCGCAGGGTGAAGTGACTGAAGCCCCGCGTGAGCTCCTGGAAGCTCATGGTCCTCTGTACATCACAGGGGGCATCAACAATCCACATTACTGACATGGTCATAAAAGCTCCTTTAATTAATATTACATAACAAACACATTTTCAAATGAATTCATGTCAAAACAAAAACAGATTGGAAAAGCTGTAATCATCAATCCGGCGACAGACACACCATCCTTCACAACCTCATAAAGTTCAGGTGGTCTAAAAAAAGAAAGAGGTCTAGATCTAAAAGAGAGTCAGATAATGAAAGTGAGAGACAGATCTAGAAGTACCTTCTCCCGGCCCTTGGCAGTTGCTGCTTTCTGCGCCGGCTTGTCATGTCGGTGTAAAGCCGTGGCCTCCATGCTGTTGGTGAGAGGGAGCAGGGCGGCGGTGTGGCGTTTGGCAGGCTGACCAGCCCACACTGGGAGAGCATGGCAAAAGAGACCTACATGAACGGCCTATCGCTAAGCAAACATCACCCCCCTGCCATAAAACACAACTCTGCTCGGTATAAAAGTCAACGGATAAGAAAACACCAGTGGCAGACACACACGGAGAGACAGAAAGAGAGAGAGGTTCCAATTACTAGGGAATATAATTGCACTTTTTACTCCTGTGGGTAGTGATGGCAGAAAATTCAAAGAGCTAGAGAATTTCAAGCCCATCATTTTTAAATAACGAGGTCTATCTGGGTAGGATCCACAGACCTCTCTGTTCTGCGTCTCCTCTAAACCACCATCAGATGGTTTCTCAGACAGAAAACAGTGGGGGACTGCAGAGCCAAAATGGCCAGGAAATATCCAACACATTTGGCCAATCTGACTGCAGTAATTCTCCTGTTGAGGCAAAGAGATTCTGTATTTGTTTTTCTGTTCTCTAAAATTCTGTTATGACAAATATTTTAGGAGATAGATGTTCAAGTTGAAATATCATGTATAATGTAATCCAGATTTCCCTAAAGACATATTTCAAACAAAGTTTTATGTAAGTTACATGCAAACTAACCGCATATAAATCTATGAAATTAACATTATTTTAACTGTGAAATGTAATTTCAAAGCTAGTGAGCTAAGACTGTCTGTGGTGCCAAATGCTGCCTCAAGACAGTTTTAGAAATTGTACCCAGATGCTGCGACAACAGAAATGTTTTTTGAGTTCTATTACTGTAGCTCCCTACCAGCAGTCATTTGCATAGCAATGCAGCTACATTACGTTATCAGAGTCAGGTGAAACGACGATTTACTTTAGAAGCCTGATAGCATCTTCCACAGCATGTCTATTTAAATGCTATTGCTTTAACACAAATCATTAGAATTATACTTGTAGAATTACAAGTGTTCACCCCAAAAAGCTATAATGTACTCCAATGCACTGGGTGCTTTGTATGGTAAGCCACTTTAGAGATGCCCCACTGGCCAAATTGCCCTCAACCCAGTTCTGGACCAACCCCAGCAAGCCCAGACCAGCCCAGGGACCTGCTAGGATTTGCATAACTGTGGTTAATGTGTTGTGTGATAGCAACACCTGTTCCCAGCCAGTGACATCATGCGAGCACACGCTGATGAGCAAGCCATCAGGAGAGAGAGAGAGAGAGGGAGAGAGAGAGAGGGAGAGAGAGAGAGTGGGAGAGAGAGAGAGAGAGAGAGAGAGAAAGAGCGGCATTCCTGCATCCCTCACGGATGGCCAAACAGGCAGATCTGGCAACGCAAGCATCTGCATTTCAGCCCATCAGCAAGAGGCCAAATGGACTAACGCACAGCGTGCTCAGTCAGGCTGACGCAGGGGTTGGCCAATCTCATTTCTGTCAGGTCTGTGACAGAAAATGTCCATTAAATTCGCTTTCAAGACGATTCGAGTACAACTTTGTCAGTCTATCAACAGTCTATTTTTATTTTGTCAAGACAAGTGTATTTCCCTTTTCTCATAAATATTCATTTCTTCCTGGTGAGAGGCAATTTGAAGATAATTGCTCACATTATTAGAATAAAAGTACAAGTCAGTCTTGCTCTTGCATTTATATAGCCATGCACAGTAACTGTGCCACTTACTTGTGTTGGTGACAAAGGGAATTGTGACTTCTGTCTACATTTGAGGGGTGGCATTCATCTCAAATTCACTGAGAATATGCACACACACACAGACACGCACATACGCAAACACACACACACACACACACACATTTTAATGAGTGAATGTTCACCCCGGGCACCATGTGCTCCTGAATCTGAATGCCCACATTTTCAAAAGGCTTCAGTTCAGAGCAGACCACTTGTCTGTTTCCATGATGGAGCTTTTGTTGGAGATGGAGATATCATCTTGGCCTCATCTATCCACACAGAGAATGCAACGTCGCTGGAGACGACAGCCGTATCAAAGCATCAAAACATCAAAGGCAGTCTGATGAGAGACACAGAGAAAACACAACAAAAGGTGTGTTGTTCTGTGTCTGTCCCAAAACAGGAACTTCAAATCTACTTCAGAGAGTGTACAGAACTCTGAATGAAGTTCATCCCCAAGCTGCTCCTCTGAGATAAAAACAAAGTTTCATTATTGATTAATTCACGCACTATGATTCTTGGAAAACTAGCTCTCTATTTTAATTCACTTCATTCAATTCTATTTAATGGTGACAGCGTATATGGATGAATAGCTTGATACGGTTAGAATAGTGCATGTTGAATCCTCTTGGTTAAATACAATGTCCTGTGAACAATTTTTTGTGAACTTTCATCAAGGACATTAGCCTGGCTAGCGCCTACCACTTCTCAAATGAGACGTGGTCTGGCAACCAGACATTAATTTTCTCGTATTTGAAAAAATGCCCAGATCCGTTCATTGGGTGCCACGGATGTCTATGAAATGCGTCTGTGCATAGCTTATCATCGTCTTGCTTTCTCCCCTGTTCTGTGATTGGTCCCCTATCTCAGGCAAAAATGAGGGCGGTAGTTTCCAGACTCCCTTAGCAGTGTGAATGAAATCACCGTGCAAGGCAGGATGGGAACACCCAGTCTACAGGGACACACAGTATTATGTCATAAACCCGGTTCTGATACTGCCCTGCAGGTATAAGTCGATGCCACAGCAAAGATTATGATTATGCAAAGTTTATCAGAGCACAACCAATCAAATCATTGTTTGTTTGCATTGCTCTGTACCCTCTTTGTCCTGCTTAAAACAGTTTTTGTGTTTGTGTCAAGGGATTAAGACGTAGGCCTATTTACCTGGGTGAACACTATTGCCCCCCACAGTGCAGAAGTAAAAGCTCACAAGTTAATGAGTCAAGACACGCGGACCGTGAAGCAGCTTGCACATCAACATCTCGTGCAAATGAAACATGACCAGGAAAAGACCAGAAAATCTGGCCCCATAGACTGGCAGGCTAGCCTGCTTTTAGACCCTAGCAGACTAATTCACATGTCCTAAGAAGTTGTTTTCCATGTGTGCTTTAAGTCCTAACGACCACCAGGCCAACAATTATGGTTGAATGTGGGTAACAGCCCTTAGACAGAATAAAGATCTTCTCAAGAGTGTGTGTGTGTGTCCAGAAGGCTTGGGGGAGAGAGAGAGAGGTACTGTGCTTTTGACTGTGTGACAGAGTGCTATGAGGCCTATGGCTTCATGTGTGGCAGGTGGTTGGGAGGGATAATCCAGGTAAGTCTTTAATGCAGGAGTGAGGCGGAGGAGGTGAGTTGGGTGGGGGTGGGGGTGAGAGGGCCGGGGAGAGGGAGGAAGAGACGCGTGAAGAGATTGCTAATTGTGGCCCGTTAATCCTTCCCAAGTCCCCACCTCCTCTTCCTCCGACCGAGTGGAGACGGGTCTCCATCCATCCTAGCCGAGGCAGCTCCGCTAAAGCCTAGTTTCGTGGGGAGCATCAGCGGGCTGCACGAGGTGTCTGTTGGCACCTTCCATTTAGGCCTGGTGGAGACGCAGATCTAACCGCTTAGGATTTAACATAGAATGTAGCTTTGCTTCTCATCGCCATCTCAGCCAGCACTGCCTGCTCCGCTAACACCACTCACAATGGGAGAGAATCAGAAGGTAGGCATCATTACCGTTGAACTGCGGATTACCACCGACTGCGTGAATACCCGAAAGGGCAAGGTTCTGCTTTTCAGAGAGTTGATTCTGTGAATTCTTTGTTCTCTCAGAGACTGAGTCAATTGAGTAGTTGGAAGCAGGAATTGTGATGCTCAGAAGAAGCTACTTAATGTTGTGAAAACTGTTGGAGGTTCAGTGTTGTTTTTGCCAACTCAAAAGTCCTAATGCTTCCATTACTAATGCATGGACAAGAGTATATGATAAAATATGTTGCAACCTTCAGCTATCCTTTTCTTTGTTCAATTCAAAGTTGTTGTTCAGTCTAATTTCTTGATGTACAAAGCTGTTGCATGCTTTCGAAGCATTAACTAAAACAAAATTGACTTTCAAAGAAAAGCTTGTTTGAGAGTAAAAAGTCATCACAGCTATCGTCTTTGTACGTATGTAGAGAGAATGACCTGTAGCTGACCCCTTATGAAACATATGACCCCATCTGCTCCAGGGTTTGTTCTCAGTCATTGAGAAACTGAAGGGCACCACAGAATTGGAATTCCGGATAGTTCTTCTTGGCCTGGATAACGGTGGCAAAACAACCTTACTGAAACAACTGGCCTCAGAAGATGTCAACACCATCACACCAACTCAGGTAAGGACATGACATGAGCGAGGTTGTATTGCTCTGCAAGAGAATATCACACTTAGCCATGCTTGAGGATACCCCTATTGATCATTGTGTTGTGAAGTCTGGTGTGTGGTTTGTTTGTGGATTGGGCACCAAATACGGTTTTCTCAAAAACAAGCTAGGACTGGAGCTGTAGGCTTTAATTCAATGTGGATATAGGCTACAATTCCTGGCATTACCACAGCTTATATAAGTAGACTCTAAGGTCAGGTCAGGAAATGTCAGTGGCCTGTTGCTATGAAAGTGTCTGACTTGTTTTCCTCTGATGTTACTCAAGTCTAGCGTGATCCTCACATGCTTCTGACACTCACCCAGAACATCAAAACTACTTTCAGTACCTCCTCACAATGCAAATGAGACAAATAGATGGCACAGTTAACACCAATTTACCTCAAGAAACGTGTTGATATGTCGCTAAGCGTGCAGCCAAGAAGTCTTCCAGCATATTTTTTAATACTGACAGCAAGCAGAATACCTTGTGGAAGTAAACTTTCTAGGGCATTCGCCATATGTACTGTATTTGAACTGAACTTGAAATGACCCTGCTGGTTGCATATTACATGGTGGTCAGGCCTCAACAACAATGACAACAAAAAGTCGCAGTCGATATTGCGGTATTTCCGACTCGTACTATTGGGTTCCTGTTTCTATTGTTCTGCCAATCCCTGACTCACCAAGACAGCATTCACCAAAGGGGATCAGAAGTATTAGGTTGTGGGCTGACATTGGAGCCACATGCCTCTCTACCTGACACACAAAACCCCCCCAGTTCCTAGAAATATGATTGTCTGGACTTTCCTGTAAGATGATGAAGTCTACTAAAATTCTCAGTAACTCAGTAGCTCAGAATGACACTGTATGGAATTCATTTAATTCATAATTCTGTTTAAGTGCTACTTGAATTACCTTTTCAAAATAAGCACACATTTTCAGCATTTTACTGGTGCATTATTACACTTGCCCAAATTTGTGGAGAATGCGTGTTTCATAGGAACTGTCAATCTGTCAATACCAATGGTTCTCTTCTCCGTGCTTCATGTAACAGCACAATATTGAGCCTGATCAGCATTCGCTTTCCCTGGTTAATTAGCACGCATCTATTGCAGAACCCTTAAGCATAACTCCCAGTGAGTTCCTTTGTAGAGGAAAAGATCCACACTAAGAATAGAGCAAAGGCCGTGACTTTAATCCCGCGGTTGAAGATGATCTAACCCACCAAGTCGGTGGAGTAGGAGGCTACTTAAAGGCCGGGTAAAAATAGAAACGTGTTTAAAACGCTTCCTTCGCTATCTCTAGCCATGCCAGGTTGGGCATGTTGGTCCCAATGAGGATCACTGGGACACCTGGGGGCACCTCATCCACACATTAGTGGTCACGATGATGGCACTTCCATCATGTTTTTAAAATAGAATAGAATCTGTGATATGATCAGTTCAACTCTACCATTGTTTGACTCCACCAGGGCTTCAACATTAAAAGTGTGACATCCCATGGCATGAAGCTCAATGTCTGGGACATTGGAGGACAACGAAAGATCCGCACATTCTGGAAAAAGTACTTGGAAAACACAGACCTGCTGGTGTGTTGAAAACATTTCTTTTTTTTAAAAACTCATTTAAAAAGTCTAGGCTACAGTATGTGCACGGAAACAGTGCAAGATTAAATGGAGACCAATTTACTCTCTAGTCCTATTATAACATGCTCTAAGTCAATGCTCCTTCTTACAACCACTTTTAGATTTACGTCATTGACAGCGCAGACAAGAAGAGGTTTGAAGAGACAGGGGTGGTAAGACAGCACACAACTTCTATTATTAATGGCTGACAGACTAGCTGATAGACTAGCCTGTTCACTCACCACTTATCTACTAGTCATCTAAATACCTGATCCTTCCTCTTTCCCCCTGAAGGAGCTCGCTGAGTTGATCGAGGAGGACAACCTGAAGGGTGTGCCCATACTCATTTTTGCCAACAAGCAGGACCTGGCTACGGCCTCACCCGCCAGCGAGATAGCAGAGGGACTCAACCTGCACACGTACCGCGACCGCGAGTGGCAGATCCAGGCCTGTTCCGCAGTGTCTGGAGAGGGCGTACAGGTGGGCTGCAGCAGGCACAGTAGGCCTACTCAGGGCTAAGGCTGAAAACACACAACAACAACAACAACAACAACCACAACATCAACAACTTGCATTTATACAGTACTTTATCAAGGCACCCAAAGCGCTTTATATCTGTGGAGGGCAGAAATACTCACCGCTCAGCCTGAAAACACATAGAACATCCGTGGAAGGCAAAAATACCACATGGTACCCGCAGGTCACAGTCATGCCTGAGAATATACAGATAGACGATGAGGGCAGGAATATTAGTAGATCAAATGTCCTAAATGCAATATTATCTGGAGTATGTGCAAACAGAGAAACGTAAGTGAACTATTACAATTGGGAGGCTGACTGGGAAGAGATTGTTGTTGTGCTGTCACCAAGACTGTATTAAACACGCCAATCTCACAGTATCAACAGTGATAACAGCTTTGTTTGAGTAGTAGATTTGTTTGAGAAGTAGTTTCAGCAGCTATGCATGGAGTGACTTGACAAAAGAAAAGAGCTATGACTGGACTCTGTCAGTTAAATTTCATACAATACTGTACAGTATCAATGCAGAGTTAATAAGGCTGATAACCCAGATGACATCAAATTCAGTTTCAGTTAGGTGTGAGAGAATACATGTCATTGCTGTGCTGTTTTACAATTTTTAAAATAGGAATATTTTAAAATTCTGTCTACATTTAGTTTGATTGTCCTCTTTTATCCTCTGTCATATCACAGGATGGCATGAACTGGATCAGCAACAACATCGCAAATAAGAAGAAGAATTGAAGTGAAGATCATTTGTCCACAAAGTAATTTTTTACTTCACTATCCCAACATTTTCCCGAGCATAATGAAAAACAATTTTGTAATAACAATTATTTTTTTGTACAAAGCTCAGTGCTCAGTATGAGAAAAAATCCAGACGTACAGTACATTGTAGCATTTCATCTGGCTTAAGAGAGTCCACATACTAAGTTCTGAACAAACAACTGAAGAACCAGCAGGTTGGCCAGCAGGTCACGCTCATTGTCTCTCCTGTCATTGCCAGGTGCTATGTTGAACTAGGTTGAGGCCAGAAGCAGTATGCTTCCTGGACATACTGTCTCTGAATAATTGACTGTCCCTTTGTAGAGGGTTCTGGAACATTGTGAAATGCAAGTTGATGGAAGCATCAGAATTTTTGGGAAGTGAACGTCCAGTATGCTGTCTGTCAAAAAGTAAATAGAAAATGTGTTTAGTAGTTATATCTCAGGGTACATGAACTACCTACTACGGCGTAACCCTTTACCTAACCCAGCCCTGACCACAGTGAAAATAGCCTGTAAGTTATAAATCAGAGTATATTTGTGATTACACAGAATTATGTACAAGACAGCATTGTATAGAGTGTACAATAAAATTGTGTCTCTGCAATGTTTGTGAAATTATGTGACATTAAATTGATCTAGTTCTTTACAAGCTCCGGTTCAATTTGTGAATGTTGCACTGTGATGAAATGCATTTACACTGTGCCAGCTTTACTGCTGAATTGAAGTCTGTAATTACAAGCAAATATTTCATATTCCAGGACTCACATTCTGTCATATATTTCCATATTATTTAAGTAAGATATTTAATGAATCTGGGGTTACTGTGGGTTAATTATGGTGCTAGTTGAGAGCCGAGATCAAAGTTGAATGTATAAATCATGAGGGAGAAAAGAAAACAGCAATTGCTGCAATTACTTGGGTACACCCCCCTCCATGTTCCTTGGTGCCCCAGATTTAGGCATGAGTCAGGCCTTGAGGATGCATCTGTGGTGTACTACGTGCCATCTCTCTGTTCAGGCCCCTGGATCAGGTTTTTACTGACCAGGATGCAGAGGGTCTGCTGTGATAATCTCCTGACCATTAGCCTTTAGCACACCACTGGCTAAATTAAGCCGCTGATCTATCCATTTAACACCAGCCGCGCTTAGCTCTGTCAGCTCACATTCTCCCCCAGGCAAAAGCCACTGGACTGCAGCGAGCGACACATCAGTCATCACAAGGATACAATCCTCTCACTCACAGGTATGTGGAGGTAAATCCATGGATTTTAGCCAGTATTGCTGAAGGCATTCATGTAATTGTAACGGCAGTCTAATCAGTTCATCCGATTCTCATAAAATACTCTTGTCTGCCAAAGATGAATCTTAAAATATATTGGTATCTCTTGTCTGACTAATTACTGATCTCAATTTGAATCAAAAGAGGGTTTTTTTCATTGGTAAAGATGACTGTTTTATATTGTAATTACATGGAATGATATTAACTCACAAAGTAGGAACACAGCAGTAATTCTTCTAAATGAATTCTTGCTGCGTTTGCCTGAAGGGTGAACTCAAAAAAAGCCAGAATGCCGGTTCCTTATCCCGACATGGAGAAGCTGAAGAGACAAAACATTTTGGACGCCAGCGCAGAAATAGAAGGAGGTATGGCACTACACCCGAATCTACATTTCAGCTCTCATAAAAGGCTACATTTCATGTCAATCTTACATAATAAATGTCAATTTGGATCGCTATTAGTCTATTAGGCTTGACAATGATTCAACAATTCAAAATCAACAACGGAAATGACAAATGTTCAATAGCAATGGATCCTCTGAGAGCTTGGTAAAGATTACATGTGAACAGAACAGACAGTTCAGAAAGCAGCTCAGTAATGTAATATCACAGCGAGGGGGGCACCATACTGAGCCATGACTCACAAATGCCTGACTGGGCAGAAGCCTTAGCCTCAGTCAAAGATGTGATGACCTCACAGGACAGGCAGCAGGCAGTCTAAATACCCGCGTCAAATTTAATTAAGCTACCGAATACTCATGTTTACAGAGCCGGGCCATGATTAATTGCAGACTGTCCTCATAGAACATGTCAGTGAGAAATATGGTGATAAACAAATGATCTCTGTGACATGCCATAACCTTGGATGCCTGGCTCATTGTTCTGTTTGTGTGTGTGTGTGTGTGTGTGTGTGTGTGTGTGTGTGCTACAGAGCATTTTAACTTGGGGAAGAAGATTAGCATTCCTCGAGACGTAATGATGGAGGAACTGAAACTGTTGTCGAACAGAGGCTCCAAGATGTTTCACGAGCGACTGAAGCGAGTTGAAAGGTTCACCCTGGAAAACGCAAACACACCGACTTGTGTAAGAGCATTTCACTCATGTATCATTCTGCTATTTTTATATTTAGAAGGCACAGTATGAAAAGTCTAAGCCCTACAGACTTGAATTTCATGTCAACATCACAGCGAAACAGCAGCTCAGAGAAATCCACTTTAAGTGAAGAACTCTAGAACCCTGTGGAACAGATTGTATTTGTAGGCGATTATTTATAAGAAAACAGGGCAGATAGGGCAATACTGACCTGTCCACTACTGGTTCTCCCCATGAGCAGGATGGCACTACAGGGGCAAATAAAGGCCCTGGTGATAAGGAGACCTCCAGTGGCAGTGAGGTGGGCATCAGCCAGCCTGGGAAGACCAGTCTGGTGAGCACACTGAAGCACACTGTGGCCAGGAAGGGAAACCCTGACGTTCTTGCTCCAGGTGAACATGTTCTCTGTGGTTCCGTTCCGCATCAGTCTCCTGACACAATTGTACAGTTCATGTTGCCCAAATCAGCTGCAGATAAACATTGTAATAATTGTCATCATTGTAATGATTAGCTCCATTCAAAGTTGTTTTATTACGAGAGTGGCAAAATAGCATGCAGTATTCTGAAAAGTTGTGGGTTCAATTCCCGCCTTCTACCATTGTGCTCTTGAGCAAGGAATAATTGTAAATGTAAAATCCCTCAATTCAAAGTTCTGTTTTAGCAAGTTGAAGTTCAATCCCTTTCCATAATGCAAATTTGGAATCCAAATTCCAAAATGACCAACAACTTCAACTGGGCAAAGAGGTGAGAGAAGAGAGCTTGCTCATTTTAAATATCAGTGTCCCCCCCCCCCCCCCCCCCCCCCCGCCCCTTTCCTCGTTTGATCTCTGCAAGGTTACTCTAGACCGTTGACAGAGGTACCCCACGAGAGATTCAACATCACCATCATCCCCAAGTCCTACAGCTCACCGTGGCACGAGGAGAAGCGGGACGGCGACACGGTGGTGGCATCCATCAGCGCCAACCTCCCCGAGCTGCCAGCCAAGCTCACCCCGGCCAACTACAAATGCTTCAACAGGTCAGCACATCTCGCGCAGGGCCAGACGAGCCTGTGTCCTGCTGAGGAAGCGCTCTGGCTGGCCGGCGGGATGAGGATGGGCACGCAGACATTTGGCCCTGAGGGTTAACGGCAAGCTGTTGTTGTGCCTGCCATCCTTTGAAGAAGTCTATGGCCTGAACAGTGAAACCCAAGTCTCCTCACAACATGCTCAAATTAGGCACAGCATGGATTGTAAGGTGACACTATTGCAGAGCGAGCAGTATATTTAGCAGGAAGATGTGAAAGCCGTAAAAACGGCATTGCTTGGCTAAAAATCAACTTCTAATACTTGGTCAGTCTCAGTCAAAAAATTGGTCTGATTCCTTCAATTTATTGGCTGCACCTGACCTGACGTTGTGGCCTACTCACCGGAATCAGAACTCTTTGTTCCTCCCCGTGTTGAGAACTCTCTGGGTCCCCTCCATACCTACATAGTGCGCTTTAAAAAGCACAACAAGACAATTAACGACTCTGTAATGCACTATGTATTGTAGTGAATGAGCAGGAATGTTCCAAACACAGGAACGATAACAGCTTTGAGATAGTAACAACTTTACTGTAAAGGAACCGCTAAGAATTGGTAGCCCATTCTGTATTTTTAACACATATGAATTTAGCTTTTTTTGACATAGGCTTGAGATCCTTGAACACACACCTAATGTGACCTAGCTGCTATTAGGATCAGTGAGCTAGCAAACAGGACATGCTTTTTGTCTGTTTTTACCATAAACAGGAAATGCTTTCTGTTTGTATCTCTCAGGGCTCCGACGCCATTTGAAGGGACGGCGGGCAGTGTGAGGACCTTCTCATTGCCGGGGTTCGAGCTCGATCAGGCCTACACAGAGCCAAGTATGACCTGGGAGCGGATGTGCGCCCGGCCCAACTTTAACCGCCGGCCCCAGGGATGGGTCAGCCGGTACATCCCCGAGTCCGAGGACCTCTGAGGATGCAGAGAAGACTGGGGGAGCTGGACTGGGCTGGACCGGGCAGCAGTGACTTGATTGACTGACACTGACTGCACTGGCTTACGGAGCATAGAAGAGGATTACAACAGGCAACACGGCAGCTGATTTAAAGCATCTACCTGAACGCTGAATGTAAAAACTGCACTGTGTGGTTTTTAATATTAGGTGACAGTAAAGAGCAGATCGAGCAGGATCTGAACTAACAGAAAATACCACTTTCTTATTTGAAGGAAAATGCAGATCACTATTTGAAAGTGAAGTCACAAAATGAAAGGGTTTAATAAATGTTATCACATTACAAAATTGTTTTAAAACAATACACAGATGTATGGAAATATCACAAAACGGTTTGAATTGGTCCAAATAGGACGGCACACACACTACAATTGGACAGGCAGTGACGGCTGACTCCTCTTCATCCGTTCTGTAACAGTTCTGACTTTGAAATTCTACATTAGACTGACACGGTCTCCACCTTGTGGAGAATAATAGTTACTACACCCAAGTTATGCTACAGAGTCAGGCCAAATATACACATCACTTTGAACACGCAACCTCCAGAAGGTCACAGTTTACCATAGCAGGCTGAATTTAAAGTGGAAAAGTTGTCTGGTTGTAACGTGTAGAAATAAAAAGCACACCTCATCTGAATTCTCTTAGTTACTTATACATTCACATACCTCCCCCTCTCCTCGCAGTCAGACAAGCATCACAGTGGAATAAACACTATCAGATCATGGCAGAAGGAATCATACAAGTAAGGAACTGGTTCATGGTCATATCCAACACTCTGAGTGGAAATACAAAGAAACAATACAAGCAAAAAAAACAAATAAAAGACAAGAGTGAGGCATATAAATTTGATGAATTTGAAATGGAGCCTGCTTCTCTGATGGGTACCCCAGGCTTTGATAAAAGAAATAAAAAGAGACATTGCCCACTGGAATAGGACCAACATGATGAACATTTTTTTTTGCCTGAGTTCATGTGCCTCCGTGGCGAGCAGCATGGGCGCCCATGCGCTGAGGATCCTGGGAAGGGTAATGGACCTGACCGGGCAGCCTCATGGGCATGGGGGGGGGCATGGGCGGACCCATCCCATCCATAGAGGGGAACATTGGAGGACCAAAGCCTACAAAACAGAGCACAGAGATACAGATCACTACTGGGTAATTCAATAGACACCCTAAAATATATGTGATTTAAATATTAGCAAAAGCTTGTTTTCCAAAGTCAACATATACTGTAATTTTCCGACTATTAGCCGCGGCTTATACATTGATTTAGCTAAATTTCTTCAGCCATGAGGTTAATACAGGTGGGCAGTTAATATTTTGTTAATATGGTTTTGTTTCTTTTAACTTGCAGCAAGACGATGATGGCGTCTAAGTGACATACCAAAGCTTGTATTTTGGTTAAGAACCAAACAAGCTTTTGTTCAAATCCACACACCTATCTCTACTGAAAAATGTAAGGTTAATTTATCAAATGTTATTTTAAAGTCTGGTATAATTGATACGATTGACTATGAGCTACGTACAGAAGCATTTAATAGACATTCGTAGCGCCAAATAAACAGCTCTGGACATTCGTAAACCATGCTTCATATACGAGAAAATGAATGCCTGGTTCCCAGACGTCATCTCATCCCAGATGAGGTCTGGTGTTAGCCAGGCTAACCCTGCTGTGTCCCCTTCAGTTCTCAAAGAAGTTTCTATTGAAGTGAGTCTCCCATTTTGACTGCTGACCAACACCATCTCATTACTTCATATATGGCACAACCATAGACCTCTGAAGTTCGCCTACAAAAAAGCTACCATCAGATATGATAAAACTGCCCAAATATGGCGATCTGGTATCTTGAGATTTTTTATATGGGAAAATAACATGGGGATTTTTAATTATCGGTGAAGACTTTGATCTTTGCTACCCCAGAGCTAACTTATAATGCAACTTGCCATAGGTAGTTAGCTTCAATTAACACCCACATCTCCTTATATGGGCAAAGATGGCAGCTTTGGTTCCTTTTTGTAAGCGAAATTTCAGAGGTCTAATAGACTAGGTGCACAAAAGGCTCTTCCTGTACACTCATTTATTTCCGGTGGAAATTAAACTGTTGTAACGGCATCTTCTGTTATATTATGCTCGTTAAATCTTCCACTCTGACACTGAATATCTTGTTCAACTAATAATAACAATTTCAACACATATAAATCTTTCTTTGTCGTAACGTGCTGATTCCCAGGTGCAGCATCCAACCGGGTCCGTGTAGACACTAATTGCATTTCTAATAGCGGCAGGCTCAAACACACCTGGCTCCATCGGAAACAAACAAGCGTAAAAAGAGCCTTTCCTGCATGTAGCCTATTGCCACCTGTCAGTCATCCCCATTGTAATGTCAAGCAGAGGGGAGTCTAACCTGGAGGTGGAGGCATGGAGACCCCTGGTGGAGGCGGCAGTCCCATGTTCATCACCACAGGAGCACTGCTGGGGCCCAGGTTGAAGTAATTGGCTGAGCCCTCCTCTTCTGACACAGGAGGTGGAGGCAGCGGCAGCGCTAAGAGGATCAAGAAAAGCCAAACAGTATTTAGAGATACATAGGCATTTTTTTTATTCTCTTTTTTTTAAGAATCAGAAAAAATTGAGGGTGGTCGTTAGAGTGTAAAATAAACGTAGAAAAACTCATTTAGTTTCTAGTAGAATCCATGTGATTAACAAAAGGAGAATTGAGTTTCTGCACTAAAATGTAATGTTAGCACTGCTAGCTTTTTCTTCTTGATGGTGGCAGTTGTACGAGTTGCTCACCTCCAGGAAGTCCAGGCACTGGTTCCAGTCGCATGCCGCTTTCAGGCATTCCGTCTTTTTCCCTCTCCTTTCCTCGAGATCCCTGGGACCTGGAACACACACACACACACACACACACACACACACACATATATATTAGGGCTGGGACTCGATTAAAAAAATTAATCTAATTAATTAGAGGCTTTGTAATTAATTAATCGAAATTAATCGCATTTTAATTGTATATAAATATATGACCTGAGAACAGTGAGAAGTATTTTTTTTCACATGGATTTTTAGTATAGCCTACTATTGGATAATGACTGAATACATAGGCCTAAGCTTAAGCAACAAAAATATTGTTTATTAATAAGTCCAACAGACCAGTGCAATTTTTGCCATAAAGTGTAGCAATACCATATTTAGAAATAGTACATTTTCAGAAATTCATGTAGCCTATAGATAGGTAGACCTTCTGTAAACTATAATACTGTGATATCCTGTTAATTGTGTCACCTGTTACCTTGAGTTGAGTTCATGAAATTGTTGTGTCCCTTTAAGGGGAACTGGGGGGCGGAGTTTACGTGTGTGCGTGTGTGCTTGTATGCGGTTCTGAGTGTGAAGTTTCTTTTAGGTCTATGAAAGTTGGACATGGATTTAGGTGCGGTGGATTACTGTTATAAGCGTGAGTTGTGGCTGTAACAGCAACTCGGTTGCTATTTGTTTAATAAATAAAGCTCAGAGGTTTCCCTCAAGTGTCTGGAGTTTCACAATACTTTGTCCACGCTAGCAGCTAGCTGCTTTATGTTTTGCACTGAGGTGATACCTGCGGTGATACGTCCTTGTTGCATAGGTTGCACACAACCATGCTCTTATCTACGCTTCCATCCGTTCGTTTTTGGTAACAACATTTCCCATCCACGGGGCCAACCAACACGGTCACATCAGCTTCTTTGTTCATGTTCACTGTGCCACTGTGGTTTGTTTTGTCTGAACCGAACTCATGCGCGTTACTTGGTGCTCCAGTATAATCGGTCCGTCTGAAACTCATCCAGTGAGAAACGTTCCGCGGTGCAAACATAAATAGGTATACGATTAAAATGCGTCAATTTTTTTAACGCATTAATGTTTGTGTAATTAATTAATCGTAATTAACGCGCTAAAGTCCCGGCCCTAATATATATATATATTAACTTCCACAGAATGGCTCTGCTACACTGAAATGACTCTCCTTAATATTTCATATTTGGTAAAGAGACATTTTCTCTTTTGTTGGAATCCTAAACGACACAAAAAAAGCCCCATAAAAATGTAAACTGGCCATCTGCAGCACCGCCACCCATGACTAACTTTATCATAAACCATCAACGGTCCAGAACATGTCCACCATAAGGACAAAAAGGGCCTTTCAAACCTCACCTGCCCCATTTGACGTTGAGTCTGCGGCCGTGAATGATGAGCTTGTTAAAGGATTTCTCCGCAGCAGACTCAGCAGCCCCACGCGTAGCAAACTGTATGAAAGCGCACTGCTGCCTGGGGACGACTGTGATGGTGCGAATCTCCCCAAACTGATAGAAGTGGTTCCTGTCAAAAGAAGAGCGCATGGTAGGAAATAGCTGTTTAACGTGGTTAAAAGCCCATTACCCTTTCAGTATAACCAATTTGCCGATTCTCTGGCAGTCAGGCTACCCACATCAAATAACCTGCAGTTTCAACACAACAAACCAATAACTGGTAAACTACTGAAATACAATGGAATAGTAGATTGCCTATACAGTGTAATGGAGAACACGAATATTAGAGATTTGATTTTAGGGACAGAGGCAATTCTTTTAAGGAGACCATTGTATGAACACAGCACTTTGGATGTCATTAGGAACAGAATAGAACCTTTTAAAAAACAACAGTCATGGAATGGCTATGGGGAGAGAAGCCATCAGATTTCCTATTCAAAAGCATCTCCATATTGTTGTTCAGGCAGAACAATGGCGAATCTCACCTGAGTTCTGAGTCAGTGATGGTGTCTCCTAGGCCTCCCACATAAAGAGTGGTGATGGACTTGTCTTCGGGAGTATCCAGTCTCGGCATGGAAGACGCCCTCTTCAACAGTTTGTCAGCAACCGGATCATTGATGCCATAGTAACGGTCCTTGATGTTCTGGTCAGCCAGAGGGTCGTCTGGATCAGTTGGCTTCTCATGTCTATGGTTAAAGGTAAAGCGTAGAAACAACTTTCAAGTCCAAGGTCAACCTTGCCATACTAAACATTAGGCGCAAGACTCATTTTGGCATTAAAATGACCAAGGTAATAGCAATTATATTTTAATTTCAAGCAACACAATGTGTGTAGTAATGTTGCGGATGTTACGGAGATACTTAATCTCTCTCGCTCTGCCTTCAACCAAACTCTGTGTCTCACCTGTATGGACACTCCTCTCCTCTCTTGCACTCTCCCTTCACCCAGAAAGAGCAGATGTGTGGCCTGTTCCTCTTGTAGTAGGGCGTGGTGCGGGCCAGCTTCAGGAGCATGTCACTGGAACTCGGAGCCTTACCAAGTGTACCCACTGCCCTAGTCCCGTCAGAGTTGGCAATCTGTCAGACGTTCATTGTTAAGCACTTGGGGATGGCCATTTATCTACCACGCTACCAGAATATACATCTCTCTATGTCTGAAAATACCAACTTCAGGTAAAATCCATACAAGCAGTATGTTAAGTGAACAGAATGAGGTGTATACATAGTTTGGGTGCCAGCCGAACTTAGCCCTGCCCACAACATTTGAGGTCAGAATGTTTGGTCAAGCTGTTTGGACCAATCATATTGGACTTTGTACGATGATGGTCAGAAGAGCAACAGTGCCTCGTCCATCACGTCATCTGAGCACACTTTGGTTGATTTTGTTTGCAACAAAAACGCTGTGGCTAGAGGCTAGACAGATGGCTCCAAGTTTTAGCTTAGAAACCACACAACATCGTTTCGAGTAACATAAAGGCATTTGTGGTTTGTGTGTTCTTCCTACTGCTCACCGTAAGCTATTTTGGTGGCTATTTGGTTAGGTCTATCCAATTGAGTGCAGATGCATTTTCCCCATTGTATCAGTTGAGATGCACTCCATAATCACACCCTAATGGACCAGTATCAGACTCAAATTCTGACTAGAATTGTGATTCTAGACAAGATCATGTGCATTTCATTTGTGACGTTAATGGAACTGTGCTGTACCTCTCTCTCCATATTCTGAGTGTAGTATTCTTTGTTCACATCCGACTTCGGCACGTCATCTTTGACCGAAAGGCCTGTGTCACGGACCTGAATGGGCAAACCTGCAGGAAGAATACAAACATTTAACTCCTGAGAGGACTTGATACTTGGGGCAGTTTGTGAAAGTCCAGTGGTCAGTGGACACAATCCTACCATATTCAAGGTCCAGCAAGCAGGTCTGGCAGACGTTCTTCATTTTGCTGCACGTCTGACAAACCTCGGTCTTCTTGAAGCGCATCCGCACACCAGGACACCAGCGGAACACAGTGAAGGGACGGGCACAAATCTACGGAAGCAGAATGTACACAGAGGGGGAGGTGAAGCTAATGCATTATATAGGCCTGCAACTATGAATTGATTCATTCAGGTCACTTGCAAGCGTTCTGTCCTTATTGCACGGTTGTTTGCCCAACTAGACAGACAGTTAACATAATCCCACTCCAATTCCTCACTTCAGTGAATATACATTTTGTAAAGCTGCAAATACCGTGATTTCCCAACTATTAGACGTGGCTTACACATTGATTTTGCACAATTTCTTGATTTTGCAAAATATAGCTCTGGTTAGTTTTAGATGCTCCATTTTTACTGCAACCTTTCTGACCTTTCCATCTTTATCAGGATATGTCTTTTGATGAGTCCCATAGGCCATTCATTACCACTTGCCCATCTTTGAGTAGCACCAGATCGCCCACATTGAGGTTTGGGTGCTAAGTCCGTCACTTGCTCCTACTCTGAAGTGTTCCAAGGTATTCCATCTCCATCTGCTCCAAAACATGTCCGCAAGGCACTGTACTTGCCTCCACTGTTGTTTATGGAGATCTTCTCCATCAAAACCTCCAGGGGGAAGAAGAGGAGTGCAGACCCTCTGAGTAAGGAGCATTGCTGGGGTCAGGAGGAAAGGTGAATCTGGATCTGATGTGATGGGGGACAGGGGTCTGGCATTGATACTGGCTGTTATCTCGGACATGAGAATGGAGAGCATTTCATGCGTCATCCACTCCCGGATGCCTCCCATGTGGAGAGAATGAAGAAGGTTACAGATCCAGGTGCAGCCGCCTTCTCCTACATACCTTTTGATGTTTGACATGTTGGGTTCAGACAGCAGAAAGCGCAGCTTTCGGCAAGCGCTGACAAAGTTGGCAGTCTGATCGAATGTGCTTGGCAAGCCCTCTCAGACTGAAGAACCGCCGGAGAGAATTAATGAAACTGGAGGCGTTCATAGACTCAATCAGTTCAATGTGGATGGCTCGTGTGCTGAGGCACGTGAAAAGGACAGCCCATCGTTTGCTATTCGCCCACAAAGGTGAATGGAGGCAAGTTCCTCTTTGAAGACTTATTCCATACATTTAAAGATGACATTTTCAGCTTTTATCATTTCCTTCACAGTGTGAGGCTGCTTACGGTAATGCCATGAATGACAAGTCTGATCATCGCCCTTACTTTTGAAGGACTGAACGATGTGAATTAGCAAGCTTGAGGCCGTGATTAGCTTTCTCCACGATGAAAAATGCTTGAACCGCTGAGATCCAAGCTGCAGTCCATCAGTGCACAGGTGAGTGACGAGCGCTCGTACTTCAGTGTTTGAGTCAGGGTCGACAACTTCAGAGTCTGGTTTTCTACTGGCTTGTGTCAAGAAAGCAGAACCTTTGAGCTAGGCGCTATTGCCCAACATGGCTGCAGACACAAAGTGGGTCAGCTGGGTTACAGCTTGTGGAGAAATAATGCCATTGCATCGGTTATGATGCTCTTCTAATAAGCTGCACCCGGTTGCCTACATATACAAACGTTCTTTGTCTGATTAGTTATCCTAAGACTACACAGCTATCTGTGCAGAATTCAACAGAAGAAGAAGAACGTTCAGTTCCCAAAAAATGGCTGCTATTTCTACAGCTAAAACAGCAGCTCTGGAGCTAATTTGGCTTTCCCCAGAACAAATCCTATATGAGGCTTCTCCTCTGGCTGCATAAGCAGTGACCAAGATGAAGTGTTGTAACAGAGGATCACCCTCTGCTCGCTATGCAGTTTACTTTTTTACTGTTCTGTCTAGTTGGGCAAACGGGTGTGTAATAAGGACAGAACACTAGTGTATAGGAAAACTACAAATATTAACATGTTGAATTATTAAGGCTGGCTAACCATCCTTGCACTTACTTTGCACTCCTTCCCATACTTCTCTTTGGTCTAAAAAAAGAAGAAAAACAGAAAAGAAGTTCATCATTACAATTATCCATGGTCTTTTAACAGCAAGAGGTGATGCAGTCATTTAATGAATGTGAGGTACATACCATGCGAATGTAAGGATTCTCTCCTAAACATGTTTGGCAAAGAATTGGAAAATCCTGCAACGAAGAATAACACTGCATAAGCCAAAGGCATATTTGACAGACAACGCACACAAGTGTTGCAATAAAGTTCGACAATCGTTTTACATCACTCCTCCGTAACCTTATTCCATCATGCAATGAGCACCTAGATTACGATAAACTAAGTTAACGTCAGCTCACAAGATCAACGGTTCTGAAATTTACCTAGCAATAATTAATACACATAAACATTAGCTTACAGTATGGAAAATTGTGTTGGCTACTTCGTACGCTTTAGCAAAGAGAACACGAGCTAACGTTAGCTTGGATTTGACACGAGACTTCGTTTACGTTAACCATTCGTTTTGTCTTGGTTTTTCAGACCATTCACAAACCAGTCAGATGATCGGATAACTGGCTATGATGCAAATTGATAGAGTTATGAGTGTTTTAACAGCTACATTTATATAACATTAACGTTACATTCCTTGAAAACAGACAAAAGTGCTAGCGTTAGCTAGCCAGAATAGCCATAGCAGCATTTCAGGGTGTTGAGCGGTTTGTCACCGATAAAATATACACTTGTTACAGTATTTACATGATCATTAGCACCAGTTAAATTATGTCTTATTTTTACTCAATCTCGATATTTAAAGCATACCGCGTCCTCCCAATTTTGCCTGTTGTACGTGTTAGCTCCTAGAGACGTCGCCATTTTTCCAGGGATGGACAAACAGGAAGTGACGTAGTCGACCAATCCGTTTGAGAAGGACGGTGTGCCACGAGTGTCAATACTGATACAGATATGGAAAAAAAAAAAAAAAAATGTATATTAAAGCTCTTAACTCTAGTCTACAATAATTGGCTGATAGGATCTGTGACAGATATACAAATCTTTTCAAACATCAACATAACTTTGACAAATCAAAGTTTGACCCCTTGCTGTGGCACCGGGGCCAGAATGAAGGTTCCTGCTGACTGAGTTGGCTACACATGACTAATGGAGTCATTCAATGGCAATTCAACTACTTACGTTGATAATTGGCAGCTGTATTCTAGGGACACTCTGCAATTCATTATGGGTTTTTTTATTGTTGTTTTTTTTCCATTAGGCCCACTATTTTTTCAGACCAATACTCTCCAAGGAGTACAGACGTAAAAGGCTGGCTAAATCCAGCCTGATCTGCCGGCGATTTGGATTTATTTCTTTAGCTCAGTCTGGTAACCTGCACATCTATCTCTTCTGCTTCCGGTCCATGTTTGCCGGGTCCAATCACAAACTGGCTTATCCACCAGGCGCACCTGGATCGTCGGTCTGATTGGCTGAAGGACTATTTGAACTATGCCCATTGATCACGCCTCTTGTGCAGTAGCTCAAAGCGCAGACTCCCCAGACTTATGTTTATAATCTCAAAAGATTGATCTTAGTATAGTGATAGCCAGAATATACAAACGTAGCGATTTACGATAAACCACCTAGAAAGCTCAAACTTTGCACATGATATGTGACAAAATCAAAGTATTTGGTCAGATGACCCTGTATCATAACAGCCCCTCAAAAATGAAAGGAAAAGAAAAACGCTGCTGCTGATGTATTTTTCAAATTGAGATACCTAAATAGACTGTCTTAAAAAGTAACAAAGAAATTAGAAATGTCTTAATAGTGAACCTCTCAAATTCGAAAATTCACTTACAATATAATTTTAACCAATTTCTAAACCAGAAATTTATGTGACATTTTACATAATAGTTTGAGTCAGCAGGTGCACGCTAATAGAAAATTAAGCAGTGGTATTTCAAATGTAGGCTAATCCGATAAAGATGGATGATACACTTGACTTTGTTCAATGTAGGCCTACCTACAGTAAACAATATAAACCCATTATTGCCTGGGTGCTAGGCCTACATGGATATAGCATTAACAAAGCATCATTAGCAGTATGAGACATAACCAATGTGCTGTTTGTTATTCGACTGGCCATGACAATTATGTCAATGGAAAGAAATGGTGGAATAGCCTGACTGCTAAAATGTAAAGCCTACTTATAATGCATTTTGTAGGGCACATCCATTCCAATTGCAAATAATGTGTGTGTCACTAGACTCTGTACACAGATTACAGCATAGTTCTTTCAAGCAGTGCTTGATTGAAAATGCTTTTCTCATAATTCTTTCAGAGCATATGCTGTGGCATCCTCAGAGAGCATCTTAATCAGAAGGAAAAGCTGATGACAATTCTCTCGACTCCTGGGACGTTTTATCTGGAGTTCAGGGACATAGTTGATAAATACACATCTCCAGGTTGAGATTAAAGCCAGCACTCAAATGCCAAATGAAGTAGACAACAGCTGAATAATTATCCCACAATTGATGTGACTTGATCACAATATAAACTCTTCTCTTGAATTTTTTATGAAATTGTATAAATAATCCAATGAAATAGACTTTCAAAAGAAGATGGAACAGAAAAGGAGAAGTGTAATTGTTACTCATTAATGTGCTGAGGGATTTTTACAGCTGCATGTGCAATGAACTTTTAGATGATTGAGCCCAAAACTATGTTTATGAATTATTCACATCACTTCATCAATTACTGTTAAAACATGTGATGCTAAACATAAGCAAAAGTGAATCAGTTTCTAATAACAATAATTTGTTTCTGCTTGCTTATTGTAATTTATTTTGAAGCCTAGTGTCTTTGCAAAGCAGTGACTAATTTCAAACAATTATTTTATCTTAATGCACATTTAGTCATTTACAGTTAAAAATATAGTGAGTGAAGGTTCTGGAAGATATAGAAGGTTGAGGTAAGCTATGATCAACAGAGAAACGAGTGTGAGGAATAATAGGGACATTTGGTCATTAGTCATGGAGAGCTATGCTTGTGCAATGATTATATATACTATATAATATAGTAATTGTCGACGTTGCTGTGTGACACTACACATTTATCCATAGTCATTATGATACATGAAAATAGGTTAATTACACATTTTCATGTGTAATTAACCTATTGGAGTTCGATTGGAGTGATATGTCAATAAGGTACAAATGTACAATTCATCAGACTCTCAATAACCAAGAACACAATTGAAAAGATGCATACTGTTGGTGAAGTTGTAGAAACATAAAAACATGAGGAAAATAGTATAACAATCATCATTTTCTTGATTCAGAAAGTGAAGTGGTGTCCTTTCTTTTACGAACAGCCCTTGTCCCAAAACACAACAAGCACTGTACAGTACTTATTACATAGGCTTAGTCTTCCTTTGACATAGGCTACAACTTTAATGAGATTAGAGAGCAGCTAAAAGAGAATATTATGTCAAGTGAAATGACATGCTTTGCAAGGGATCCAGTCACAGGTCAAGGCACATTAGATAACCTAACATGATTGACCACTGAGACTTAATTGTTGTAGGCCTGTATTGTTGTAGGCTGTATTCCTGGAATTAAGCACTAGCAGCAGGCAAAAGAATAAACATTGACACACATTCAATCAGGAATCCCTCCAGTGGTTCGGAGCAAGACAGGGACGAAAGTCATGTGCATCTTGAAAGTTGGCTGTCATAAAAATGCACAAATCATTGGAACTAACACAACTGCCAGTGCTTTTTTCTGTCTTTAGCAGATACACTGATGAGAACATAGGCTGCACAGGCCAAAGTCACAAAAACATGAATAGGCTGCTAGTCAATATAGGCCTATTGAATGTATGCTACAGAATAACAATAGCGAAACAAAACATCTGACTTCATATAGGCTTTAAAAAAAAATCTGTATCAGTCGCCCATCCAAAAATTGTAACATCAATCTGTTTCCAGGAAAGTTGATTACTTGTGGGAAAATACGCCCTCTATCGTATTCCCTGTACCTACACGACTTGTCCCGGTTGTAACGGGTACTAGGGAGTGCGAGAGGCGAGTCCTCTCATGTTTCTCTGTAGGAACAATCTACATCAAACCGTGACGCCCCGAGCCTGGGTAAACCAAAAGCCTGGACCCCGACACGAAGATTTACATTAGAACCTCAACCGTCCCTATCCAGAAAATCCGTTGTTTGTTCGGAGCAATCCAAATGTGTGAGTAGCAGCAATTCTTATTTGTATTAGTGAGGGACAGAGCTTTACCAGTGTCTCTGGCTTTACCTAGCTGGCCATATATTGTAGCTAGCCAGCTAGCTAACGTTATCCTGCTACCGTTAGCGCGTACGGTGCATGGTTTAATGGTTGCTATCTGACTGTTTCTGCTACAGTCCTTGTGTCTCACATCGCTGTGAGGTAAGTTTGGGGTCTGGTTTCCAGCTGTGTCACGGGCGCAAACTAATTAGCGAGTTGATTAGGTGTTCCTTGAATGTTATGCAGACTCTCGTTACCGTACATGTAACGGCTAGCCTCGGTAGCTGGATAGGCATGGTGATGGTGGCATGTCATGCTCTTGAAGATGCAGTTAGCAGTTAGCCAAACAAACTGCAAAGCGGAGAGTTCTTTGGATTGTAACGGGACGCTATTCCCACATGAAATATACCTTCGTATACAAGTTGCAGCTAAGGTGCTGTGCAAGGCCTGTACTATTTTAATCGACTTCATCGGATACATTTTCGTTTACCTTTACGGGCAAGCTCGCCACATTTAGGGCATCTATTCAGCCCACCGACCCATGAAATGCTAACGTATGGAAATGCTCTTATGAAAGGGGATAGTCTAGGAGAAAACTTGTAACGCTAGCTCGCCAGCTAGCCTCCTCGCATACACAATATTAGCCAGTTTGGTGCAATTTGGTCAGAGAGTCGTGTCTTTTTTTCTGATTATGAATATAAAAATGTACAGCTTAAAAGTACCATCTAAAAATAAACTAGTAAGAATGAACGTGTGTCTTCTCTTGGGGGACAAAAAGCGAGCTTATGGCTCACCACATTCCTGGCTTGCCTGCTCACGTGAACGACGCAAATGAAGGAGCTGACATTATATTAATTTAAAGTTTTTTGTTTTATTTACTCAGTGCCTAGCCCCTCTCAGTTTAGTGCTAGCAAATCGTTAGCACGGGTAAAACAAGATCATGGTAGATGTCATTCTGTTATCTAAATGCTTATGCTGAATGTAATGTATATTGATGTCATTGTGAGTCGCGTTGAACGAAAGCATCTGCTGAGAACCATAAATTCAAATACCAATACATACATGGCTAATACGGCATTGTTATACGGTTGAGATGGTGAAAAGATAAAGTGTCGAGCTCGATTAACTTAATGTCCAGACTCAAAGAAATGTTTATGCAATGCTGTATAACCTTTGTGACTATGCAGCAGATTGAGTTAGGTTCGCAAAAATCACACATTGGGATTAGTTTTCTTGAATAGCGTTGGGGAATGAAGTCGCTTTCTCGTTAGTCAGCTGATGGAATGGCAAACGATGGTATTTGACTTTTGGTATTTGAGCGCTGTACTGAAGGAATTGTCTTCAGGTGGTGGGTGTTGGAAGTTGCTGGAGTGACAATGGGCCTTCAAACCCCTGCGTTTATTCATCTGTGAGGTCACCCTGTTTTCTTGTGTCAAGGGGGATCTTTGGGCATGTTTTAACAGATAGGAGTTCTTGTGAGAAAGTGTGTTCTACAGGCACATTCAATGCAAAACCATTAAAGCAACCGCAGAACAAGCCCGGGCAACTGAGGACTCTAATAGTGTTTTATTGGAAGGATTTGTATAGAGGGCTTATGTGGCATTAGAGGTGCATATTGTTCAGAAAGGTTCGTTAATAATGATGGTCTGATTTTTTTCCAAATGACTTTGAAGTGAGACAGTCCCCTTTTTAAAATTGGCATTTATCTCCTTGAGAAAGCGACTGAGAGAAGGCACAGCATCAGAATTACAGGGGCCTAAGGCTAGGAAGATAAATATCATATTAAATTTTTCAATAACAAAAAGCACAGACCACTTTCACGGTGTCAATAATGCAGAAGCAAACCTGTGTTTGACCTCGTCTGAACAAGGGATCCCTCTATACAGCCTTTAGACCCCCTTCCCCTTCCCCTTCTTTTTTTGGCCTGGGTTACATTTGGATGTGAATTCTGTGCTGCCAGAAGCTCCAGGACTTGCTTCACTCTATGCAAAGCTGCCTTTATTTCATCAGACATGCTTCCCCTGAAAAACTAGCCTAATTTTTGCCAAGCATTGCAGCAGATTTCTATATGAGGTGCCAGACACATTCAGTGCATTAGATGAAGCTGGAAGCACTGGAAACTGGCATTATTGCAAATTCAGAACATGTCAGCAATTGTAACAAACACCACCTATTGTCCTTTTGTGTCCATACCCTTTTTGATTTTCCTCTCTTGTCCGATCACAGTTTGTTTATAACAGTAATAGACCACCTGTGTGTGTGTGTGTGTGTGTGTGCCATCCGTGGCATGGGCACAGATGGACCTCTGCAGAAGGTGAGCCGTTGCCTGTTTGCATGGCAGACAAGGTGCTCACTGGGGGCTTCCGCTGAGGCTCCCAGTGCCATGGCCTTGCTTTCTCAGGTTAACCCGCTTTTAATGCTGGATTGAACCCAACCAACCCTCCAATCCCAAGACCCTCTATCCCTCTTCAGCTCTCGCCGTGCTGGGCTGCACCATGGGATACTCCCCCCTTATAAGGGGTCAAGAGAGACATGGATTCCACCGCAAGCAATCAGGCAAATTGACTGGAGCAAAAAGGGGGACAGAATGTGCTTATAGTTTTATTCCTGCTTGACTGTTTTCTTTTGACCTCTGTTCGTGTCAGTTTGAGAGAGGCAGTTTTCGCTTCCTTTGCATAAAACCATAAGCTGAAAGAATGCATTTGAAAACAAGTTTGGCACAATGTAATATAGAGAGAGAGGGTTTAATTTCATATTTTTCCCCCACATGAATGAGACTTGCGTATGTTTTGATGTTTTACATTGATTGAAATTGGGTTCGTCTGAGGTTGCCACTGATGGTAATTGAGGGCCTTACATAACTAGACATTCCCTTTGGCTTTTAGCCTAACAGAAAAATAGTGGAAATTGGAATGGAAAAGAAAAATCACATGAAAATGAGAAGTGAAATCAGTTGTAAAGGATTAGGCAGAGATACAGACAACCAGGGAAGGGACAACCTACACAGTCAGAAATCTTAACCTTTTGTACCCTTGTACCAGATTCTCATTCTGTCTTATGTTAGATTTGAGAGGGTTGATATTATAATGTGAAAAGTCTTGAAATGAAAGCAAGAATATCACTTGATGGCATAGAATTGCATTTACTGATGAAAACATCCATGAGGTTTTTGTTAGGCAGACCTGCATCAGCGGAAGAGCTGAAAAGTGTATTTTGCATTTTATTAGTCCTTGTTGGTCACAGTATGAAATGTCGTGCTTTTTTGGAAGCTATAATTATGACTAATTTTGTCTTTTGTCAAACTACTCTCCATATTTAACATGGAGCACTGATATAAGTAGCATTAGCTTAATTGCTTATTAGCAATTAAGAGTGTCATTTTGTGACATATTTTGCACATTGCCTGCGCCTTTCTGGATAGTGATGTGTTAAAACACATCTCTTGGCTACAGACTTGTAGTTAATAGGCTAAGTGTATGGAAGGCTCGGAAAATAAAAGACAATGTGATGCCGTAAAAGTGTTTTTGTTTTGTCGACTCGTAGCACAGTCTTGTAACTGATATAAAATCATCCATGGGAAAAAAATGATCACTTTGCATGTTAATGGTTAGCAAATGGAAATGGGGACTAATCAGTGTGCTGTGTTGCCAGAGCCATCTTTATTTCTTACCCGTTACCATGCCAGTATTCTTAGAATGATATCACAGAGAAAGGTCTCAGCAGGGACAGGAAGTAAAAAGTAGGAGAAATCTAAGATGAGCGATAATTATCTGATACGTTTTTTTTATTATTTTTTTTTTTGCTGATGGGTGTGGCAAATCCTCCATGTGTATTAATTCTGGTTGATTGTGAGTGAAGTGGTTAGAGACGTTTGGACTAATAGGTTACAGCAGATACCATATGTCAGTCTTGTTTTTCCAGAGATGGGAAAAAAAGAACAACCACCTTTATGTTCACTATGTTTAGACTGTGTTGCTGTATATGTTATTACAACATTCAATGAAATTACATTTTATTTAAACTAAATGAAAAATGTAAAATTAGGTGAGGTTTAATTGCCGTGACATATTTGTAGCTTTGCCGAAGTAGAATATTTAATAACCAGGCCTATTTCCTATCAACCAAAAGATGGTAGCCCAGGTATTGTGGCAATGTTGCGTGGGAGGCAATGAGAAGTCAGTGCTGCCAGCTGGTTGTCTGTATTTTCAGATGTGTGAAAGGAGCAAGGCTCTGACATAATTCTAGAAGTAGATAAGTTGGATTTGTTACAAACTGCAGTGCTTTTATGAGGCGTCACAGTTGTGCCTTTCTGAAGCACATGTTCCCATTAATGGCAGCCGATCACTCATAATGGTTGGAAAAACCTGCATGATTTCCCCTCAAATCCGTCTCTAAGATCTTTCAAATGTTTCAAATTAAGTCTAAAATAACCCTCTTTTGCTGTATGATCTGGCCTATGTAATGTGTCCTTTGCGAGAAAGAGACCAGCTGTTTGTACACAGTAATCTGTTAATGCAGTGCATAAGATGCCTTTTTCTGTCTACCATATAGCCTTTGCTGGAAAGTGCCTAGTAACCTTCTTATACAACCACACGGCAATCATTAGGCCATATCTGTGGTGTACTCATGTGCTTTGAAACATGCTGATGATTGCTTGATAATCTTCAACAGCTGTGCGTAGGTTTCACCGACTGATGCCAGCCATTGATTCCTTGCTCCCATATTGCAGTGCTAAGTGATGGCCTAAACACTTAAGCTGATGCAGAGACAAAACAAAGCTATCAAGAGGTGCAAGAATGGGCAAAGACAAGAGACTGTTATAACCTTTAGTGCATAAACATGTTTGAATGTGTGCTAGCAAAGTACTTTGTTGAACTTGCATGTAGAAGTTCACCAGGAAAGAAAGGGAAAAAAAACAGGTATTTTGTCTCTGAGAAACGTGGCCTCAAATGTCTTGAGATGGCTTGCTGCCCAGAATCCTTGAGTCCCACACAGAGATGGCAACAAAAGCGATGGCATCTCGGCCGAGTTCAGTCCCCCCCTGTAAGTCCCACCTTATTATCCACGCTGCGATGGTTCACAAATTTTCCACTCCGCAGCCCTTGTTCTCTCGCTTCCTCACCTCACGGAGGGGTCAGTAGGGGCGGCTTTCCATTCCGTCCCCGACATGCCACAGCGGCCATTCCAACTTGCCTTGCGTGGCGTCGTCAAACTCCACTGACGAGGGCATGGTGTGTGGTGCTTGGTGCATCCCAGAAGTCTTGATGCCAAGACAGGGAGGAATCGGCACAGATAGAGGCCCTGGCCTGGCTCCTCTACCACTGGGCCACTCCATGCTCCATACCCCACTCCACCCCCCCCCCCCCCCCCATTCGCTCCAAGGCTCTCGTTTTGCTAGACACAGAGGAAAGAGTAATTAATCTCTAGGAGCAGCGTGCCAAATCGGGGGACTGCATCACAATTTGTCTTCTTCGTGGGGGCACTGCCAAATTCTGCCTGGCCGCGGTCTCTCTGAGAGATTCTCTCCTCTTCTCCCTGCTGGAACTGACACTGAGCAAGCTGTCACTTTGCCTCTCCGTCAACACAAGGATGTTTGTGTTCGACTCGCCCAAGTATCAACCCCTTGTCATTTGAGAAGGAGTAGATCTATCGGTGGTTTGGTTTTTCTGTTTTTTGCCCGCAACGAAGGTCCACTTTGTTATTATGACACTTGAGTAACGTTTGGTCATGGTCAACGCGGCCCTGTGTGTGGTTGGGCATTGAGAGATGGAAGTCTGAGGTTTGTTTTGGTGCTCCTTTTAATGTTTTCATTTTTTGACTTCAGTGCCCTTTTCCGGGGTTTTGCTCCATGTGTGCACTGCTCCGTGCCTCCCCAGCCTCGCTCTGGATCTCGTTGTGAGGGCATGATGTCATGTCTATCTGGAGACCCAGTAGCTTGAGTAAATCATTAAACAGGGTCTAGTAAATGAGTGCAGAGTCCTTGGTAGGTTGAGCTTATTTCTGGGTCAAGTTCTGCTTGTTTGTCAGACAGTCCGGTTTCTTGCAGGCACAGTAATAAAAGACACTAAAGTGTATTGTGTGTGTTGTGTTGTTGGCTATGTTTTGAGGGCACAGTGTTGGAACAGAATTTAAATAAACATTTAAATGAACTCTTATTGACAGAGACTTCATGAGAACATAGCACTAATAGCCCTCTTAAGCATCCCACTAAGAACTTTCCACATCACAAAATACTCCACATTGATGTCGTTCATCAGACATAACTGGAGAGCTGCTCAGTGTTGTTTGGGATTTCACCAACATGCTGCTGAAAGGATTTGTTCTTGTCAGAACTGGTAGCATTTGGGGGACTGACTGGCACATTCAGCTTTTTTAGCTGTGAATCTCATGCTGTTGGCAGGCATGCAGGGAGGGAAGACCCACCAACTCTCCAATTTGACTTTCCAAATGTGTTAGGATCGTGAATATACTGTCATAGTATGGTTTTGATGGCCACCACAAATTGTTTGTGAGCTGTGACTGTATGACCCCATTTGTAAGCAAATCCAGACGGTCCCAGTCAGGACCGCTGTGGTGATAGCCCTGATGGAAGCTAACGTAGTATCAGTTCTCCCAATCCACCAGAGTGTCAGAGATTCAGATACACCTGTCTGCTGTAATGCCCCCCAACATGGGCTCAGCCACCAAAAAAAAAAAAAAAGACATGGCGATAAATGCTGTAATCTGTATGTGAGCCTGTAATCCGTCAGACAGCTCCTGGCCACTGCAGGTAGCCTCCACGGGCAATATTTACATTAGCGTTAGCTTCTGCATCAGTATTCACTGTTGCCGCGTGTCGTCACGCTAAACAAATCTCTGCGGCCGGTGTGAACGTGTGTCACCGAGTCGACTCATCGCGCCGCTATCGGTAAACCTGGCACACAACCACCACACACTGCCAGGTATGAGTCTGCAGGCCTCCGCGCTGGTGGGCAGTCAGCCATGCGTTGCGGTCGCTTTGTGGCAGAACAAAGACATGAGGGCACACACACACACACACACTGGGAATAGCTCCAAGATATGCCTTTTATACTGGAATGGTTAATCCTGATGGGTCTTCCCCCATCACATTGTTTTTTTGATGTGCGGGACCTGACTTTTTTCACTTCTGTTTTTCTGTAGGCTACCTGTTGGCTCATTATAGCCCCTTTACAGAACTGCAGAAAATATGTACTGCAGTCAGTAGCCTATATGACCATTAGGACTGCTGACCTGCTGTGAGCTCTGTTGAGTAGTGTTTTCTACCAGATCAGCAAAGTTGATATACTGTTTATAAAACATAAACACGAAACATGAGCATATCACTCAGTTTCTCTTGTAGCTTGTCGTTCATACTGTACCAGATAGCACTCTGGTTGACTTACACAAAAGTATTTGATTTCATTCTATTCAAGCCGTCTCCACCAAGGTCTCATTCCTCTGTATGCTTTACCTTCACAGTTGTTCAATGAGGCCGTATCCATTTCATAAGCCATTCCATCATTTTCTTCACGCCTCAGGTGAAACGGTTGACTTTGGTATGTGGTGTTGTCTGGCTGGCTACCAATGGACTCACCCATTCACATTGGATGCGGTAGACACAGAAACACTCATTTACTAGCCCTATATAGTGCACTGTATAGGCGAGCCAACTAAATTGGCACCATATAGTTATTCAAGTGCATATTGTACCAGGCTTAGGCTCTGTATAGTGAATGAGTGGATATTCTGAATGTAGAGCTTGCTCTCCGAGCAGAAAGTGTAGGATGAGCAGCAGCAGCAGCAGCAGACTTGCGTTTCAGCGAGCAGCTTAAGTCCACTGGCACGGTCTCTTGTTTACATCTGTAATGATAAGCCAGTGAGGCGTCACTGAGTGCACGGACATTAGCTACAGGAGCCAGAGATGCTGCTCTGAATACCGTGCTCTGTCACTGAGCGCTATTTCTGTTGACAAGAGGAACAGTGGAACAATTTGTCATGCTTTGGTTTGCATTGTGGTCGCATCACAATCGCTCTGTTGTACATTTTAATGAATCAATTCAGTTGATTCAGGCATGTCGCTCTGTATGTCTATGTTGTTTTCTGCCAGTACGAGCTGCCCTCGGTTGTGTTAGTAATGGGCGCACGAGACATTGTAAGTGAAGAGTCTCATGCTTTTTTTCTGTCATGTAGTTGGAAGTTGTTTAATTGCTTTGGCTCTCGAATTAGATTTAGTTTTATTTTGCCAATTGTCCATTTCTCACGTCATGCTATGTAATGTGAAATAGGCTTGGTTTGTTGATCGTGTGGGGAATCCCACACCGATATAGCGCAAGGAATTTAACACCTTTCCTGTATATGTCTGAAATCAAATGTCAAGAGTAGTGGCAGAAAGGCTTTTCTCACTTGTCTGTGGGGTTTTGTGGAAGATCTAAAGTATGGTGGAGTTGTCATGGAGAATGCCGATGACACATGGGGAAGAGACAACGTGATGGCAGCGGTTCAAGTCCAACAGCCTCATCAAGCAGGCACTCTTTCCCCATGATGTCATTCCTGTGCCCTGGCCTGAAGCCCATGACCTTGGGCTTACACTCCCCCCCCCCCCCCCCCCCAACCCCACCCCCCTGCAGTAAATATCCCGAACAACTTTGAGCTCGATCTTGTAATCTTTAGATTACAGTAGTTTAAATTCTAGTTTTTGTCGTATAAGTCCTGTGCCATGCGTGTCTTAGCAAAAATGAATTCTCCAGTAAGATGCTCAACCTTCCACCCCTTCTGCTGCTCCAGCTTTCTTCACACACACAAGCGCATGCAAACACCTCTTGTTCATTAACAGTACCTAATTATTTTTATCACCCTCTCCGGAGACCCCGTGTTGATGCAAACAGCAGGTTGATGAGCTCCTCTGTTCCCACATGCCCGCTTTCCAGTCGAATGAGCGTGCGGAGCCGGCTTGTGTGTATCATACACGCCTTAGCTGTTTCGCAGGGCTGCGTGCCGCGTAGGCCCTACAGTAGACATCCCTCCCTTATCAAAATAAGCCATGCAGTGGAGTCGATAGTTTACCCCCACCTTGATCTCTCCTTTTGTGCTGCATGCAGAATTGCTGACGTGAGGACTGCCCCCCCCCCCCCCCCCCCCTCTCCCTCCCCATTCCCCCAATCTGAATTTCTAAGTGTCTGCCTTTGTTGTTCTAGTTTCCACTGGTCTGCACCCACAGGCACATCCGACGTGGAACAGCACTGGGCGTGCATGTTTGATTTCTCTCTTCCTTTGTTGTCAGTATTTGTTTGGGGAAAAGAGTGAATGAGGCAGAAAGGGGGAAAAAAAACTAAACAAAGCAAAAAAAATGTTTTCCTGCCTTCGGTATTTGACCAGGATTTACAGGTGAGGAACAGCCAGTAACAGCTCGGTCAACCAATCACGCAGAAAGCTTGGGTACCTATTTAAGTCACATGATTAAACGCACTTGTTAGCACTTGTACCCTGGTGTCTGATACAACAATGTAGTTCCACCTGCCAGACATGAAGTGCACCCATTTCTTGGAACCGTCAAACAAACATTAAGGTGCAGGTCAGGGATTTAGGCCGTCTTAGACTGTTAAGAGTCAAGTTAACTTTTAATAACCCCCGCTGAAGGACTCCGGGTGAGATGAATGACCACAGTCTCTCTGGAGTTTGCTCTGAAGAGAAATCTTATCATGAGAGAGACTGAGTGCTTCTCTTCCTGGTTTGGTATTAAGAACATTATTCGCTTGGATTCAAGGCCATGCAAAGAGCTGGGTGAACACTTCAGGGTGCGCAGGCGGTGATAAGCTGAGAAGGCATTTGTGTGCTTCACAAATAATACATTTGTGAACTGGACATACATCTTGGCTATTTACTAAGGCATGCACGTCTCAAGATGCGCCGGAGAGATTTAAAAGGCGTCTTTTCATTCACTGTGATATTCTGAGCTCAGAGTGGACTCCGTAGAATGGGGATGTTCTCCAAACAAACTGAAGCTATTCCATTGATAAGGCTATCTTCCTGACTCCCATTAGGATAAAAGAAACAGGAACCAGCCGTATTATTATTGTTATTACCCTAAGCTGTTTTAAATGTTAGAATTCGTAACCAGTTATTTCTTTTTTGGTGCCTGTGTTCTCGTTTGGTGTTGCACAAGGTTGAAAGTAATGTCCAAGGCTGGCTCTTTCCAAGGTCCTCCTTATCGGAGCTGACCATGTTAAGTAGGAGAGATTAAGTTAACATTCGGCACCTCAAGGGAGTGTCATATATCTCGGTCTGATGGGGTCAGGCGGGAGCGTGAGGATGTGTTATCTCTTTCTGCTCTGAAAAGCTTGCATTAAATCAAGATGGGATTGGAGACGTAGGGAGACGTGGAAAGAAAGGCTGAAAAGAACTTCAAATAGTAAAAAAATTGTTCTCAGTGCAGTGCAGTGCAGTGCAGTGGAGATGTTCAGTGTTTTTCCCATGTTTCTTGCAGATGATCAGGACAGGCATTTTCTTGTGTTTAGATAGATAGATAGATAGATGGATGGATAGATGGCTAGATGGATAGATTGATACTTTATTCATCCTGAGGGGAATTTTAGGCATCCTGTAGTAGCTTATACAACCAAAACACAACACCCATATATCTCACAGATATAAACATCACTCACAGAAATGTAAATAGTAAAGGGCATGTGAAGTGTTTACAGAAGTCTGGTATGGACTCTGTGATGCAATGACCATGATTATGGTGCTGCCGTTTGGAGTGTGTGCAATGGTGGTAGTGCAAAAGTGAACAGTGCAGGCATTTGAACAGTGAAATAACTTTGTTGTTAAATATTAAATTAAGACTATGAATAGATACGAATGTCAACATAATATTATTGCTTAACAGATAAGAAAAATAATGTACTTTAAAAACAACAGAGTAACAGGAAATTAGTCTAGAGATAAAGATTGTTGAAGCAACAAGTGATGTTTTGTCTGCAATCCAGATCGTGCAGAAGGGCTAATACAGGCCTAGCCTGTAAGACAGTCAGACGGACAATAGTTTCACTCCTTTTAAGAAACCAACAATTCCAGTAGGGAACAGAGGTCATATTTTGTGCCTTTTAGAAAGGTCTTTATCTGCAACATTTAATTTTTTCTGCTGCAAGCGTCCCTGCTGCATGTGCTGTGTTAAGTAGGCTTCATATCCATGGCTCAGTGTAGAGTTCCATGCCGCGTGGCATATGTAATAAGCACAGCCCACTGTTCCCTGTTGTATCTGGCTGCAAAGCACAATCTGCAGTCAGACTGGAAGACTCAGTGTCCCCGCCGCCCCTGACCACCTGCACAAGCAAAGCGTGACGTCAGAGGCTGGGCCCGGAGCACGAGTGACCTCAGGAGACACCGGACGGAGCGCCAGGGAGCGCGCTACCGTCGCCGTGGCGTTGCGTCGTGTTGCAGCAGCGCTCCGGAGACTGGATCAGACCAGGCCAGGCCAGGCCAACACGCCTGTAAACGGATCGCCTGCTGGCCGAGCTCCAGTGGGGAACGGACCCCCCGCTCCCCCCAGCCTGCACTGCTGCTGATCCCACTAGGCAGCTGGGAGTGGAATTCCTCCTGGACTTAGGGGAGGGGAAGACAGAGAAATCATAAGACCTGGCTTGATGTCATCTGAAGAAAATGAGAGATGCATTGCTAAAATGGTTCTTTGATGGCCTATAATTCCTAGTTTTAGGATGAGGCCAGTGCTATGTAAATGAGTACCCTAGTTGTTGTTTTAGGGTGTTAGGATGTGGATTCTTTGTTTGGGTTTGCTCTGGCTGATCTGAAGAATTAAAATGAGTTTGGCTAGGAATATGGATCTTTCATGTCTCTTAAATATGTGTCTACAAAGTCAAAGAAGAGAAGTGTCTTCCATGTGAATGTTATTTCTTCCAAGGTCTCACCAACATATTTTGGCAAATATCAGTCATTGTCAATGATGTGTGAAATAATAGCCTCGGGTGGGTTTTGTTGATGACATTTTGTGGTTGAAGTTTTACGTGACTGTCTGCTGTGCTGTTTCTTGTATCTTTAGGTTTAGATTTTGTATTTGCGTCTTATTCATGAAGTAAATCGGCAAGGTGATCAGGTTAAGCAAATAAATTACTGCATTTCTGAAATATTAAAGAGGGAGGTGGGAGGATATTTTCAGACCTTTTGGCATTCTGGTTTGCATTGATTTTTATTCTAAATATAAAACACTCCCCATCGTTCTGAATTGTGAGATATCGATCGCAGTCGATAGATCAGACGCGCTCCTCGGTATGTTAATATCCCAGTGGTGCTCTCTGCTGCTTTGAGCCCTAGCGTGTCTGGGATTGCCATCTACTTCTCCAAACCATATCATGTTTGTGTGCGCTCATGTGGAGCTCTCTGGGTGTGTGCGCCGAGGGATGATGGAGGGAAAGAAGGGGAAGATGGAGAGTTATGGCAGGCTTGGATTTTAGACATTCCGTCGCCCATGCTAAATGCCTTGCCATACATGCCTATAAACCACTGTCTGTAGTGGAGAGGTTGGATACCCCGGCCCCCCTCTCTCCTTTCTCTAGCTTCTCTAGATTTTGTTTCTCAAAGGTTTTTTTTTTTTTTTTTTTTTTTGTATTATTAATGTCTGTCTCCCTAATATAGAGGACTATAAGATGCTTTGAGATTTAAGCTTAGATAATTTTTGTCATTTCCGTGATTTGTCTCACCCGAAGAGGAAATTAATTCATGGTTTTGTCTGCATGGAAAGGAAGTGTTCAGCATTTTCAAAAGATTATTTTTTTTCGTGCCCAAGTATTTCAAAGGAATTTGATAGAGTTGCCAGTCATCAACCTCAAGATATTCCCTCATAACCAACAGTTAAAGGAACTGATTTATTCTGAGAATTCAGACCGTAACACAGGACCCTCTCATTGGGATTTTGAACCTTGTATTAGCACAAAATTGAGGCCTGCATTTATATTAATTTACCTAAGATTTTATGGCGTACTTTATGCTGTTTAAATGCATTCTGGCTCTTTGTAAAAATGTGTGTTGGCTACATTGTCTCTTACTAATAGATAATACACCAAATTGCAGCAACTTTACCTTGCAACGTTGAAGGCGAAATAGAGGCAGCACCCCCCACCCCACCCCCGATCTCACACCTTCAGCCTCTTGTGCAGACACAGACCGGGCTCCTGTGGAGTGTTTTCTAGCCGTTCAATCTGCTCCCGGAGAAGAGTGACTTTGTTATTGCTGGCTGCCCTCTTACCCCTCAACTCAGCCGTGTTTCGGTGCTCTTAAAATTACACATGCCAGCCAAATATACAGGGGCTCCCATCTCTCCAACAGCTGCAATAACTAGCTCAGCTGCCACTCAGTGCCGCTGACTGGTGCTGTGAAATTGTTGTCGGTGGTGGCAGCAGGTGATGTCACAGCGGCGTGATTGCATTCTGTCATCCCAAGTGCTTTTTAGCAAGAACATTTTTGATAGAAAGAGGCGCGACCGAAGCCAAAAACACGAGGCTGCTTAATGAGAGCTGCGACGGGTAGACCTAATGCAAGACTTCTACTTTTACCTCGGTCGGCTCTGTAGTAACCATGACACATGGGGGGTCTGTCGACAGCAATAACATTTTACCTTAAGTGCAAAATAGCAGTGTGTACTGCCATTGCTTAGGTTTTCACATGATTGATTTGTCTTGTTTTTTTCAGGAGTGCTCCTGTTTTCTGGCAGACTTGACGTCAGTCTCGGTGGGTACGCTGGTTTATGCAGTTGCTAAGGGAAGCTGGTCGGACTTAGTAAACAAAAGGTATGTCTAGAGATATCTGGCACACACTCACTAGGCAGTGCTATCAATCTTGTGGAAGCAAACATAGATCATGTTACAGTTTAGAGTACTACATCCTGGGGTAACCTTTGTGAAATAAGGGTGGAAATGGTTAGTTTGACAGTTTGGATTTTGTAAACCAACCCATTGTTTTTCGGAGTCGAATTGATTCAAGGTGAAAAGTTCAGTTGTCAGCTCGTGTTGATATGCCCCATGACACTAGATACATGACTTCACTGTTTCATCCTGTTGTTGCAATCGGAACAGATACAAGGGCTCGCACTATAAAAGTCAAACTCAGTAAAATTGTACAGCCTAGCACCCCCAAGGGGTTTTTGGCTGGTGTCAGTGAACGACCTTTTAAAGGGAGTATGAAAGCGTGTGTATGATTAAAACATCAGCTAGATTGGAGGTGAACGGTAGAGCGAGGGGGCCTGACCATGTTCGAGAGAACTCTAGATTCTGTGAAATTTAGTGTCCTTAAATCAATTCTAATGTGTCGGGGAGGGGGGGGGGGATCCTTCCTCTCGAAGAATTTGACCCCCCACCCCGAGACCATGGACGACGTGTGGGGAACACTTCATGGACCAGAGGGAACTCTACAAATTTCACTTGAGTCAGCAGTAGTCGGCATGGTGATTTAGTCGAACGGCTAAATTGAGTAGAACGTTGCAGGAGCTCTGGGGTTAATGCAGTGCGGCTCGGTGCACTGGACGCGTTCGTTACTGTGGGAGAGGGGAGCTAATGCTGCGGATGTGATTTGTTAACGGGCAGGAGAGCTCGTGGTGCTCTGGGGCATCATCAGATCCTGCCACCCTCTCCCTCTCCCTCTCCCTCTCCCTCTCCCTCTCCCTTTCCCTCTCTCCCTCTCTCTCTCTCTCTCTCTCCCTCTCCCTCTTGCGCTCTCTCTCCCTCTCCCTCTTGCTCTCTCTCTCTTGCTCTCTCTCTCTCTCTCTCTCTTTCCTCTCTCACCCACTTCTCTCTTCTTCCCTCTCTCTTCCTCCTCTCCACTCTTTCTTTTCACCTTACAGGAAGAAATTGTGGCTGAAGATGAATTATAAACTTACATGAATAATTGAAGGCAGTCGGCAGAATTCAATTATTTATTGCAAGGAGAAAAGCCATCTCTCTCGGAGCTGGTTTACCAGCCGAGGAGGGAGTTGCTTACTGCGGGGCGTAACTTCACTTTACTGGGAAGGAGCCCCTACATACACCCCTCCTCCCCTACACTCCCCAGCCCCATCAGCATTCGCCATTTAGTAGTATTTGAGTTACAGTACCCTCTCAGAGACCCCTGTCTTGAGACAACTAACGCTATATCTAATAAAACCATGCCGTGGAGACTGAATGATGCATGAGTAGCGTATGTGTTTTGTCTGCATGTGTTATGCTCAGCTGTGCTTTGAAAAATCCCTATATGAAGTCTCAAAGGTGAACGCTACATTACAGTAGCACACTAATTGTATGTACTGTGCATGGCACAATAGGTGTATCAGTACTCCCCTCTTGTCTGCACAGCACCTGAAGAACATAACAAATGATCCTACTGCTTTGCTGTAGCACACACACACACACACACACACACACACACACACACACACACATACGCACACACACACACACACAACCCCTTCACAGCCCGGAGTTCTTCTGCCCAAGTGTCTCACATTACTAATGTAGCAGACCCATCGTGGTGCACAGCCTGCGGTCTATATCTAACACGGAGATCATAACGAGCTGTTTTGTGCTACGAGCAACGGAGCCACATTGTTTTAAAGGATGTTTAAATGTAAATGGCGGTAGACAGCTGGGATGGAGAGGGATGAGTACATGCCTGTGAATACTAATGGCGGAGGGCTGAGGATTGAGCTGATTGTGTTTGTCTTCTACCGTCCACAGGGGCTGACAGGAGCATGGGCCGCATTCAGACATGATTAATGCTAGGGGCTACTTTTTATTTTCTTAGTAAGGACCTCTGCTTAGAAGGTGGTTATATTTACGTTTTTTTTAATTGCTCGTCCTCTTCATCCTGACAGTTCTCATCTTCCTCATTTTCCTCTTGGGTTCTTTGCTGTCTTTGTCCTCATTTTTGGGCTTCTTTATTCTCAGCGATTCCTTAATCTTTTTTTTGGTGTTGTTCTTTTTAGCTTTAAGTATTGGAAGGGTTGTGACTCATCTTCACCTCTTTGGTTGTCATCACACCCACAAAGATGTTCTAGAAATATCTCCTCTGGTCGGTTTATGCAACATGCGAAGGCTTTGTCAGTTTTGATGACCCTCGAAAATAATTTGCCTTCCATCAACATGACATGTCAGTGAGTTATCGCAGAGTAGAGCCACTCGGCAGTCGTGTCCCGTTTTGTCTTTTCGTATTCAGTATTACAGAGAATGCATAAGGCGTGAGATCATTTCCTCTTGGGTTATCAGCTGATTTGATGGAATGTCTGTGTTCACAGTGAGAAAATACAAAACATACTCATCCCCCATAGACCACACATGCGTGAACTTAAAACTGACAGAAACAACAAATAATAGCATATCCACTTACAAAAAATATATTGAGTGTCTTATTTTAGGAACACTTCTGCCTTACTCACTGACTTGTCCGTTGTGCTTAGTTGTGGTTTATCACTGAAATTTAAATTATACATTTTTTTTCTGCTGCTAGTTATTTGTAATGTGTTTGATGTCATATACATGACATTTTGGTATCAGAAGGCTATTACATTAGGGATTAGGCCATGCGCTTAGCATGCATGTAGTTCCTGTCAAAATCTTGAGCCTTAGAGATTTATGATTAGATTTGTCCTCTATGGCAATCCATATTCTTTCAACTTTGAAAAGGTTAATCTTTACCCTCGGCCAAGTAAGGTCATGTGAAAAATAAAGTACACCCTCTCTCTCTGTAATATTATTTAAAGTTTCATGCCATGGTAAAAAAAAAATCATCTGGACCTTAACAGGTCCTAAACCTTTGTAAATGTAAACCTTTTCATTATATAAAATAATCCAAATGCAAAAGTAGTAAAAATCTAGTAGAACCACCTTTAGCAGCAATAACGTGAAGTAATTGTTTTCTGTATGATTTAATCAGTCTCTCACTTGTTGTGTGGATGTATTACTGCCCACTTTTCTTCACAACAGTGCTTCTGTTCAGTTATGGTTGAGGGCATTTGTTATGGACAGCTCTCACTGTCCCACCACAGCTTTTCAATCAGGTTGAGGTCTGGACTCCGACTCCCACTGGCCATTGCAACACCTTGATGCTTTTCTATTTTAGCCTCTCTGTGGTAAATGTGTGGATATGCTTGGGATAGTTGTCTTCTTGACCCCTTTGCAACATTTGACTTTAGAATACCTGTACTTTGGAGTTCATGGTTAACGACTGCAAGTTGCCCAGGTCTTTTTGGCTCCAAAACAAGCCCGAATCATCCACCCACCACTAGTGTGCTTGATGCCTGGTATGAGGTATTTGAGTTGATATGCTGTGTTTGGTTTTGACCAAATGTGGCACTGTGCATTATGGTCAGATATCTTTGGTCTTGGTCTGTCCAAAAGATGTTATTCCAGCGAAGAAACCAGGTTCACCGGAGCAACTCAGATGTGAAGTTTTTAGATATTTATTTAAGGTGCCAACATTGTAGGACTAACGTTTCGACGTTTGCCACGTCTTCATCAGAGTCTGATGTTATTCCAGATTTGTTTTGGTCATATGCAACTTTGCAAACTTAAGCCATGCTGTCATTATCTTTTTAGTGAGGAGAGGCTTTCTTTAGTCTTTAAAACATCTTCGCTGCCTTATCATAGATGCAAGCAGTCTTGAATACATTTTAAGCATAGACACAGTCATTACAGGATGACTGCCAATTGAAAATGGGTTTGAGTACGGTTATAGATACTATTTCTCAAGATAAGATAAGAGATCTGGAATGAGATAGGACACTGCCATGAGTTTAGGAATTACTTCTGTAATAGGAAGTTAATCCCTAATTTCAGTCCAGGGAATCCACACATTGCAGACAAGCAGTCAGGATATTTTTCTGTAATGAGGCCCCAGGTGATTTTATTTTTATTCTTTTTATGATATGTAAAGCCATAGAACTGGAAGAGGATATGCATTCTTTTTCACATGACCACAGATGTTGCCAAGTAGAATTGAGCAGTCTGTTTTTGTCATAGATGGCACCTTTATAGAGATTCTAGCAGAAACTTCAAGTGTCCTTCTTTGAGGACACGCCAGAGAGGCTGTATGTCTCGGAGTGCGGTGGCGTTCTTAAGCCCAAGTGTGAGGAGAGGAGAGTAGGAGTGTGTGAATTTGAACAGCGGAAAGAGAGACTGCCCCATGAGTGTTGCCAAGTACTAGACACGGATGACACCAGAGTGTCTGACTGACTTGACTGTCATGGGGATAGTTGCTTCTTCCACTACCTATCTATCCCCCGTCCCTGTCCGAGTGGTCCGTCCCCACCGCTCATCTCTCTTAATCCTTTCATGCACGCACAGTGGTAGAGATGGGCACTGGCGGAAGCTTCATCTCTACCACAGAGGACGGGGTGATGGAGCCATTTGTCCACTAACAAGGCATTGGGGTGGCTCGCGTGGACAGACTTTGACGTGCAAAACCTAATAGTGGAGGGAAAAGACTGGATTGTATGCGTTCCCCATACATGCATGATAGTCAAATCTAATCCACAGAGTTGTATGGATTAAATGTACCTATTGCATTCATAAATACTGGGTATGCCTAATGCCTAGCACATAAAACAAAGTGCAGATTATAGACGGAGGAGTTCAAATAGATTGGATTAAGTGACTGTGTATATAGAATGGTAAAATGTCTTTTGCATTAGTTGTTTTTCAACAGCATAACCGTTTAAAAGGGCGGCAGATCAGATTAAACATTATTGAGCCTTTTTGATGAGGGTGAAAGGGCCGTCCCAGTCGAGGAAATCTGCATATTGTGGATAGATTTGCCAGCTTCATTTGACAGCTTGGCTGTGTCAGTTAGGCTACTTCTTCCATGAAGAAAATATTAGAAACATTTTTGTCCTTTTTGTTGAGAACTCACAGCCCGGAATAATCAGACCCAAATTCACTTTGTGAACGGAGTCTGGCTTCACTCCATTGGGGATTGTTTCCAGTCATAGCATCCTAGTAGTCATAGACTTCAGGTTAATTTGAATGAAAACGTTGATTCTAACATTTCACCAGTCTCCGTTGACCACTATGAGATTGCTATACTCCCTACTTCGACACAAACAGTACAAGCGCTGTTATATCAAGTTTTTTTCCAAATGCTGTTGGCAGTAAAGTAACAATGTCTTTGCCTTTTGAATAATTTGACACATTCTTCTTGCTCTGACTTCAATTTTTCGATGTTTGCTTGCATTGCAACTGCTGTTTGTATTGCTTTGTGTAGCTCTAACACTGCTACAATTGTTGTAACCACATTTCAAACAAACGCTTCATTTTAATGCCATTGCACTTTGCTTCTTCACTGGTGGGCCCCTCAGAATGGAATCGTTTCATTGTGCGAACATCAGTTCCAGACAATAATCACAGCGAAAACTGAGTTGGAAGAAATGCTCGGGTGGAGCCGGGCTAGGCTAGGCTCAGAACCTTTTTAGAAATAAAATCAGATTTGCCTGTTATGGGCGGACACAGACAATAGTGACAACGTGTCCGAGACTGCTCCCGAGAGTCCTTTGAAATTGCAGACAAACAGCTTTTGACAGACAATTACTGAAGTGAAATTTTACAGGCTTTTCACAAAGACATTACTGTGTCGGGACAGGCAGCACAATGACATTTGGCAAGTGGTGTTTTGAGGGCTTGTAGCAACGGTAGGGCAGAAAAAAACAGCCATCAGAACAGGTCATCTCGGTCATCAGCATTCTGGAGATCACCAACCCCGCTGATAGATGGGCTGTGTGTGGTGTGTGTGTGTGTGTGTGTGCGTGTGTGTGTGAGTGCGTCTGTGTCTGTGTGCGTGCGGCACATTGTAGCCCCTCGGCTGGCACAGGTCTCTTGTCCCTTGTTTGTTCTGATTGATCGATTCTGTCCTCTCTGCCCTAGTTGTTTCTGCAGGTATGCAAGGAAGCAAGTGTGGAAGGTGTGATTTTGTGTGTGTGTGTGTGTGTGTGTGTACTGAGAGAATGAGAGTAATGCCTACAGGCAGCAGTTGACCTCCTCTTTCCATACGCTGTGTGGAGAAGTCAGAAAATGCCTCATTTTGGCAGACTCCGAGGGGAGGCCACCATTTCTCCCAGTTACTACTGTTCATTTGCAACTAGGCCATGACATGAATTGATTGGTCCAAGTAGATCTGGCACACTTGTTCAGTTGAAATCACCTTTTCAAAGATACTAGAAGTGAGAGGAGAGATGTTTTTGTACAGTACACACCCCCAGCTCTATCCTTTTTATGGCTTTAGGGTTTTATATTTTGACTTTGATATGCTCAGTTGCCTTTGCTGTATTAGTCATGAATATTTAATTAATAAGTATCGTTCTGACCATGCTGAAAGTTATGAAAAGATTAATATGATATGTTGTCCCTGACCGAAAAGCTAACTGAGTCTCCCCTGCTATTTTCTTACCTGATTTCACTAAGTCATCCTGGCCCTTAATCACTCACAGTAGGCCTAATTCATTTAAGAGTCAACCGTCGCTGTTTTCCGTTTGAGCACACAGACCGTGTCAGAGATGGCGTTATGAGATGAGTTACAGTGTCTGTCTGTGACATCTCGGCATATTCATTTCAAGTATCACAGCTAAATCATTTTTGTTCAGATCCAGAAGAAACATGCAACCCGCAGCTTCATCTAAGGTGGTGAAATCGCTATGGCAAGGCATCGATCTTTGGATCCGTCCGCTGGTTAGACACACAGCAGTGTCACTGCGTCTAGCCGCCGTGGTGCATCGACGTTACTGAAATGGCACGTTGTGTGTTTTGACGGTGAAAAAGACGAGTCTGGGCTGGCCTGCTTCTCGCTGTCTAGCAAAATAAATCGTTGGCCATTAGACTAGATCACAGCAGGGTTTACATCTGTGCCATCGCTCACCTGAAAACATAATATTTGAGTGGCTGAATGTAATTCTAGTCCTCCACATTCTTTCATCTTAGCAAAGTTTCCTCAGGAAAATGACTGGTGTTGGCAATGATATTACAGAGAGCCACTGCTATTAAGCACGCGAGTTGGTTTGGCTACGTTTTCGTGGTCCAGAAAAATACTTAAATAATTCATTAATATTATCGATATACTGAAGGGTAGGAAAGTTATACTCACTAAATGGACTGTTGCCAGATAATATGTTGCTAGTATTAACAGCCTTGCCCCATAAAATGCTAGTTTATGCTTTAAACCAATATTAGTTATTTTTCTGTAAAGATATTTTTTACATTTTTGCATGGCCATCCCCATCCTCTTAAATCTAATTGTGTAGGTGTAGGGTTACTCTATAGAGCTGGGTGTGTAGTCCAGGTGTGTTGATGGTTTTGGGAAAGTATACCAAGAGATTCAGAAAAGAGTAAAATCACCGTCACTGTAACATCACCAGCACCTGGAAATTAGTAGGCTGTGCATAGGAACTGTATTCTTTTTAGTATACGGTACCAAGAGATGGTTGAGAATGTATCAGTGTGTGCAAGCCTGCCATTGGAAATGTTTAAAACATTTCAGATACTAGTTAGCTTGGCCAAAACACTCTGCCACTTTTTCTGTCACACTTTCTTTGAAGAAATATGCATTTGGTCAAAAGTAACTGAAAGATCTGGATGCCTGTATTCCTGTTTATAAATAGGCTAGTTGAAAACACTATCATTTGGTGCTTCTTAAGATTTCTATGGGTGTTTTCTGGACAGAATTTTCTCTGTAAATCTTTTAAGTGTGATGGTAACTGGATAGATGTGTTGACTGTTGCGAATGAAAAACCTGGAATGAATCAATGTCGCCTGAAGTGCTGCTAACGTGCTATTTGTTGGAGTTCATTTGTGTTTTCGTGTTAGGCACAAATGGCATGGTTGGGCATGATTCTTGGGTGAATAGACTTAATTTTCATCTGTGAAACCACGCTTTAAAGACCGCCAACACACAGTCGACTATTTCGGCTTTGGCGCTTTCACCACTGCACTCACTACCCACCCCTTCTTTATAGCCTCAAGGCGACAGTAAAAAAAAACAAGAAAATGGAACTGAACATCTCTCTGGCTCTCGCCCAGCCTCCTAATCTCTTTCTCCTCGCTATATGCCTCCCCGCACTTGTAGCTGTACACACACAGCCGCCTCATGTGTGTGCTCTCTACGAGCCTTCGCCTATATATATGTGTTGAGTTCTGCTCTGCCTCACCCAGTCTCTTGATTGTGCGTGGAAATGGCCCGTGCACCCAAATGACTTGGAGTTTTTTAGTTCAGTCATTTATTACCCTCTCTGCTATGGCTCAGGCTCACACATTTTCACTTGGTCGGGTCAGACTGCACTGATGGGAGTGGGACATTAAGGGCCTGAGAATATATATTTTTTAAGTACCACTACTGCTGTGGTTGTAAAAAAATCCCATGTGGCCGACTCAGTAGCTGCCCATGCCAGTGTTGGGCAACACTCAATACTTAAACATCATTTGATTGGACAGTTTTATAGGACCAGCTTGTCAGACACTGTTATTATAATGCTTGATGCCTTGTAGAACAGTGCTAGAAATGCACACACCAAGGTGTAATTAAATGTTTCATTTATATTAGTCACATTTCTCTTGCACACATTCCTTTATGATGGTTTCAGATTTTAATCCTATATTTTTTAATCCTATATCATCATAACTGCATGGCGGGTTGATAAAGCCATCATCTCCTCAGAGGTGGGTAATTCATCACGAAGGCTGGGATTGTTCCGGGTGATGGAGCTGAAATAAATGGGGAACCAGTATTGGGTGGAGTAATTTGTTCCTGCAGTGGCAATGAAGGATGACTGTTTACTTCATGAATTAACTTACTTCTAGCTAGCCATGGAAAGATTGGTGCTGGATCATTGATTGCCAAGAGCTGCAGCACCATCGGCTGTAGGAAGCACTTTTTATTGTGGTGTAACACGCTAGAGATGTCAATGTGGAGTGTGAGCGTGTGTGCTTGCGTGGCACCGGTTATTGCTGATATGAAATCTATCCCCAAGAAATACTGTCACCATTTCATAAAGAGCTGATCTCAGCACGGTCCCCGTCGGGTAGGTGTGAGAGGATTACTGCTGATGGAGGACATTTTTACATGGTGCACCATGCAGTCTAGTCTCTGGCCCACCCAATTACCTGATTATACCCCCACAAACAAAGGCCTCTTGATCCCGATCATCAATACGTTCCTGTAATCTAATGATTTTTTCAAGAGCCAGCCATGCCTAGGCAGGGTTTCATTTACTTAGTGTTTCAATTAGGGGTTACAGACAGCTAACGTTTAAGTTAACCATTTGTAGGACACCATAGGAATTTAAGCCTAGGCCTGTTTGTTGCTGTGTGGGTTTAGCATCTATTCTCGTTATCTGTTTAGTATCTAGCAGTTATTCATCCCTTGCTGCTACAATGCGTAGGTCTTGGACAGAACTTGTTACTTACGGATTTGAAACGCCATTCTTCTCTGCCCACTCAGAAGGAACCATTGTTCAAGGTTAAGTGAGTGAGTAAGATTCTGTCCTTTTACAAGGAAATGTCTGTTTAGACCACGACACACACCATTGTTCTGGAAAGATTCCGTTGTATCACAGTTGGTTGCATGGGTGCCATGTCTCCTCACTGGGGCTTGGCTGTGCTGTTCTCAGTAGGAACACAGAACCATCATTTTTTTTTTTAAACATCTGCTTGGATGATTTTTTTCCCCCTCCGCTTCCTGGTGATGGAGCCTGGGCTTGTTGCAAGTTTACTCAGCCATTGCCGTAAGCCTATAATAATCACTGGGCATGATAATCCTGTAAGGTCTGTATTTGGATGTGAAAACAGAAATATGGGAGTGGTCACTATAAGAATGTATGGTATCTGACATTTAATATGGTATCTGTGTCTTTTGGAAAAAAATGCATAGGATGTTGCCAACCCAACATTACCTTCCTGCTGACAGCCAGACAGCATTTTCCCAGCATTTTTTTTGTTTTTTTTTAAACGGGTTTAGCATAGATTGTATCAGTCACCTGAACCATCTGGTCAACCCAGCCAGCCTTGGCATTATTTTGTAGGACATTGGACATGCCAGTTGCCAGTGAAGCTAAGTGGGCAGCATGTCTCTGGTGTAGGAGGTCAGTATCACAGGTGGCTGTTGCCGGGCACCGTGGGAGCAGACTCTCACCTTTCAGGTCTCACTGTGACCTACATCCTATATAGTCTTTTGTAGTCTTTTTTACTGGCTGGACTCAGTCAAGCCGACGTTTGGTTTACAGAGAATCGGATATGATGCAGAACACATTCAAATGTTATGGTTCGTGTGCATAGACATTCTTGTAATCTAATTGGTGTAATAGCAGGACCAACTTCCCTCTAGAATAAACCGTAACTGCCAGTTAATGGCCATTTCACAAATAAAGGTGTTTTTTTTTTTTGAAATATCTTCTGCAGTGGTTAATGGTTAAGTGTCTAGTGAAGAAGGACTACATTACGGCAATTTAGCTATAGCATTTTCCATTTTATGAAGGCGTTTGTTACCATGGAAGCACATAACATAGCAAAACAAATGTGCAGCTATAGGCTTATGTCTGCATGAGTAGCACAATTGTCAGGGGAATTCAGCTGTAGTGTATTGCAAATATATCAGCATCAATTAAGCTGTAATATCAGGTTTGTTCCGTAGGAGATCAATGACTGCAACGGGTCTTCTCACCTAATTGGCTCTCCTAGTGATAGATCCTCCGAATGGCCAAGCCTATATATTTTTTTCCCTCTAAAACCCAATAGAGAATATTACCCTTCTCAGTGCACCTCTGCTATTCTCCCCTCGCATGTCAGCTTGATGTATCATGCTTGGCTTTTCTGCTATCCAGCTCGGTGAAAAACAAAATTCCCCGGCTCCCTTGGTCACATAGCCCCCTTTCTCTTTCTTTTGTTACTTCTCTCCGTGCCCTTGAGCAACAACACAATGTCTCTGTTTTACGGCACACACTGGATGATGTTGGCTTACTTTGTAATAATTATCATTCATTTGTGGTCCCAAGTGAAATGGGGCATATTTATCTTTTTATAGTGTAATATTTTGTACATTTTCCCCTCACCAGTTTGTGCAGATGGATTTTAACGGCTTCTACCCATCTATGTGCTATTGTTGGATGTTATTGTTAGAATAGCGTAGGCTCATTACAGTTTACCAGCTTAGACATATTACAGTAAACCCACGAAATAGATGGAATCCATGGCGTGTCAAAATAAGCCAAACTCTGAAGTGTCCACCAGCCCTGCTCTGTTGCGTGCTCTTAATCTCATATGTGCACTATTGTGCGAGCTGTGAGAGAATGGGCAGGAGGAGAGCAGGACAGACTTTAATGGGGTTTAATACACACATCCTATTATAGTCCCGCCCCAGTGCTGGTCAGCAGTAGACATCTTTACGCCTGTGCAGCAAGCAATCCAGTTAGCCCCAATCATATTACTCCTAATCTGATCAGCAGTAAGAAAAGCTATTGCTCATCCAGCCCTTTCCCCCCCTTTGCTCCCTTACAGGGCGAACAATGTTTCAAACAGTGTAGATCCCTCTCTGTGCTGCCAACTGTCTCGGTCTCTGTGGCGGTCAGTGACGGACATTGATTTCGTCAGTCTGTTATTCGGCTGCTTGATTTCGGAGTCCAGCCCGGCCTGCATCACAGAGTGGCAAATGATGCATAAATTACTGGACAAAAAGCTCTTGGAGGCTTTTTTATTTTTCTTTAATAGCTGACATTATCACTCTTGCTCATTTCATTTGCATGTCATTTTAATAAACACACGAAATGTGTCTTGTAAAGGAGATTTTCAGTTTTTCTAATAGAAAAAGGTTCAGTCCAGACAGGATAAATCTATTGCGAATATAATTGTGTCATTGCCGAACACGGAGCATATTATTTTTCAACTCAAACCGAACCACTGTGGATTTTCTAAGCGCTGGTGGACAGAGAAACACAGCACCTCCTCAGAGCCCTCTCGCTTGCTCTGTATCCATGTTGTGGCTGGACCGGAGAACAGTGCCTGCGTCCTCTAGAATAGAGGTGACATTTACTTTTACTTTTTTTTTCTCTCTCTCTCTCCCCTCTTTGGGAGATTTCTGTGGTGGAGGGAGGCCGCTATAAATAGCCAGGGTTCTTGCCGTGTTTTGCAGGCTAATTAAGAGGAAAGGGACGTAGGTGCTCCCGAGCATCTGGGCTATGCTGGCAATGGCCGCCCTTGTTCATGCTCACGAGTGGATGCGTACTGCTGCCAATTACGTTGCCGTGGCATGACTGAAGAGGGCCCTCTCTGCAACCCCAAATGCCCCTAATGGAACGCAAGTCGTTTCTGTGTCTGTTGCTGCTGCTGCTTGTGCTGCCTGTGTACTGAAGGTGACCATCATGTGGTTAGTGGGCAACAGTACAATTAGTGGTACGCGAGGCAAGGCAGTCTGCTGCTGTAATGTTGTTGTGTTGTACGGTCACATGCGGATACTTAAAATCTCATCTCCTGATGCAGGTCATCACATATGACTAATGGCGCGTATCACCATATAGCACATCTGAAAATGAACGGATAGTTAGATCAGATACTGAACATGTGCAAAGGCCTATTAATCATTACATTTTTAATCTCACAAATGCTATACCAAAGAAAGACAATCAATGACACTGACCCAGAAGCAAACAAATATAGTTAGCTACAATGTTACGTAATAGCTGTGGACATTAACTGTTTATGGTTATGAAGGAATGTAAAACCACCCAGCCACCTAAAACAAAATCACACACTGCACCCAATATGCAGCAATAATGCAGCAGCAGTGATTTGCCTCTAGCTGTGGGTAAGTTCTGGAATAAGAGTCGCGGTGAAGGCCTGGTTCTGGTTGTCTGGAGTTCTGTCTGTCCTTGATGGCAAACATGGACAGATGGAGGTGACATGCATCTGGAACTTCGCCGCCTCACCGTCCAAGACTGTGGTTTCCACAGCTCCAGAACTCAAAGCGAATTTCAAATCTCTGCTTCGCGAGAGCATGCTGACAAAATCAAATGTCTCTTCGCCGGATTTTGTTGGCGTTCCCCTTCTCCCCAAAGCTAAATGGACGTATGTCCTAATTACCCGGCTCTATTTGTGTCAGGCATCTCTCTCGCATTGTGCTTGATGGATGGGAACGGTTTTGTTGCCTGCAGATTTGCTTAACTCGAATTTCTTTTGTCAAAGGCACTCTGTACTTAGGGGGGGAGATGAAGAGTTGACAAGAGTGGATGAGCAAGCGAGTGAGCAGAGCAAGCATGTGAGAGCTGGAGAGGAGGGCCTGGGTGCGGATTTGATTCCCGGTGACCTGAATGCTGTGTGATGGCTGTTTGAGTGCGATTAAATGCAAGATTTTTCACCTGCAGCATTGAAATGATGTCTGCTTCAACGCATGAAGCTGATAAACCCATTAGTGTCTTTTCTGCCTTGGCTTGTCTGTCTGACGAGGAGGATGGCGGTTATCAGTGATGTACGTTTCAGACCAACAAGAGATTTTCCATTTCAAAAATAGTCTGAGACTATTTTTGTTAAGCCTAAATTCTTCAAATTGTTCTCTTTAGCCTATATTGGAAACAATGATTAGAGACCACCTCTCCAAACAAAGTAGGTATTTTTCCCTTTTAATAGAGTGAGATTTAGTCCCAAAGTTCCCCCTTTCTTTTTTATCTCTGAAAGTGCAGGCATTCGCCCTTACTGTCCTCCCTCCTCACCCCCCCCTCCACCCCCCCACCACCAGTTTCGGGAGACAAACAGGACACCTTCAATCCCCCCCTCCCTAATCCCTACCCCTCATGCTGCAGAAGGCCCGCGGGGTGGTGCAGCTCGCTGGGTTAGCGCCGTCCCACAGAAGCGGGAGATTAGCGCTCTGATGAAAGCAGCCGTTAGATAAGCAGTGCGGTGGGTAGAGCGCTCCTGCCGAGCGCTGCTGTCCATGTTGTGCGTGGGGGGGCCCCACCAGTTTTTTTGTGCCAGCAGCTAAAGCCTCTCCTCTCCGAGGCGATTGCTGGCAGAAGGAGCCGAACGAAGCACCCAACAGACAGACAGACCGGCAGACCGGCCATGGCACAGGGTGTTCGAGCCGGCAGGGCCCAGCCGGATGGCCCTCGGATGCATGTCGCCAGACTTGTTCAGATATGTGGATGAAGCTGAGCCCTTGAGTGAAGTGTGTGTATGTGTGTGTGTGTGTGTGTGTGTAATATACGTCTGTGTGTGTGTGTGTGTGTAATATACGTGTGTGTGTCTGTGTGTGTGTCTGTGTGTGTGTGTGTGTGTATATACGTGTGTGTGTGATACAGGCACACAGGCTGCCTGTGAAGTGGATGGAGCACAGAAAAGCTGTCTGGTCTGGCCTGCTGTCTGGTTTGCACAGACTGCGCAGGAGATGAGGGGAGATTTGATTTTTTTTCTCTTCCACTCTCTCCGACCTCTCTATCCAATGAGCCAGGACTTCCTAACCTTATTACCGCGAAGTCGGCATAGCTGGAGGATTTTTTGATCCAACCAATCCGGTTACAGCTGATCAGTTGTAGGAAGTCGGAAACGAGAGTATAAACTGAGTGGTATCAGGTGTGCTGGTGCACTGTTGTAATGAAAACCATTCAAGCCTTTGTGGAAATATATCTACCATATTTGTCGTGAAGTTGGTCCAGTAAGGGCTTAAAGGGATAATCCGGAGTGAAATGCACTTTAGATCAATTTTTCGGACTATTGGGAGTACGTACGTTGAGTTGACACCAAAATCATGTCATTCGGATGTATTTTGAGAAAGTTCGAGCTCACCGTTTTTAGCCAAAACTCGTTAGCCTGGAAGTGACTCGGGCATGTCCTTTCGCCGCTACAAAACGCTATTTTTATACCTCTTTTACTGTTCCAAACAACACTACACTTGCGTGGTAGTGAGTAGAGGGTCCCTAAAGCCAAACCGAAGTATCCCCACGTCTTTATGTGGTCGGATAGAGAGTCCAGAATGAATTTAATCGAGTCAGTACCTTTCCGGAAATGGCGCTGCTGCAGCTAGCAACGCTGAAACAACACTTTATTAACATTTCCGGAAAGGTACGGACTCGATTAAATTCATTCTGGACTCTCTATCCGACCACATAAAGACGTGGGGATACTTCGGTTTGGCTTTAGGGATCCTCTACTCACTACCACGTAAGTGGTACTACCACTCAACGTATGTACTCCCAATAGTCCGAAAAAATGATCTAAAGTGCATTTCACTCCGGATTATCCCTTTAAGCAATTGACAGGTTTGCTTGGAATCGTATTTCCAGTATTTCCAATGCAAGAAGTACCCATTATAATACTTGCTTTACAAAATGATATATCTGGAAAGATATTTGTGATCAATGATTCCATAGTTTATAAAAAGATGTAGAATAATCAAGATGTCCTTTTGTCTTTCACCGAAGCAAGGCTAAATTCTACTGGCAAGTGTGAGTTTAGATGACAGATCTGGTTCAACTTCCGCCTTTAACATTGAGCATTAAATAGAAAGCACTTCCTGTCGCCCAAGGTCGCACAAAAGATTCGACCGACAATGCTGACCAGCATTTTGATTTACCGCTCTCGTCAATGCAGGGGCATGACCATGATTGATTGTAGTTCTACTGTGTAAACTAGTAAATATTTCACATATGTAGGTTTGATGTTAGAGCGAGTAGTTAGTTAGCCCGTCCGTCCTGTGTTGCTGTCTCTTAGCTCAGGCATGGCGGTGTTACTGGATCTTAGGTGTCAGCTGGGCAGCTGTTGGTGTCAGCTGCCTCGGCTTCCCAACAGATTTTAACTCTCCACTCTCCTCTAATGGTTTCCATGAAGCGAATGGTTTCCACTTTTCCAGGAATAGTGTGCTGGACTGCAGGACCTTGTCTTCAAACAGTGAGTATAGCCCAGAAGAACTGTGTGTGTGTGTGTGTGTGTGTGTGTGTGTGTGTGTGTGGTGTGTGTGTGGTGTGTGTGTGGTGTGTGTGTGTGTGGTGTGTGTGTGGTGTGTGTGTGGTATAAGGGTGTGTGTGTGTGAGTGTGAGTGTGAGTATGTGTTTGAGGGTGTGCATATTCTGTGGCTGGGTGTGCTCATCTGTCGCTCATTTGTGCATTTGGTCCAGCCCAGATAAACAGGATTACGGAATTAGGATTACACTTCCCTGACCTTCCCCAGATTGTGTGGCGTCTATGCCCCTTGGGTATCTAATGCTGTTTGTCAGTGTGCCATCTGAGGCCCAGTGGAATTTGCTAACTTGGGACTTAGTGATTAAGTTTTCTCTGAGATTGTCAGGTGTTATGCTAGCTCTGTGACATCAAGATTCACACTATCCAAACTGTGAGGTGTTGATGGAACAATTTGATATGATTGATTCCATTTTATGTTGGGCAAGTTACTTTCAGGGTGTGCCAGCAATGGAGTGAGTAATATTGAATGAATTACACATAATAACAGTGTAAAAAGGTTGTGGTGTAGTGTCCAGTGCTTACTTCATGGAGAAAAATAGATTGGGATTTGCAATGATCTGCATTATTGTTCCCAAGGCCGTTAAAATGCCACACAGAAGAGCCATCAACACCTCCCGTATTTGTACACTTCGCTGAGCTATGATAAATATATAGCAGGTAGCTTAAATGGCACTTAAGAGTATTGATTTAATTGCAGTGCTCTTGTTCCTCTAGCTAAGAATAAAGGCAAAATCCCATGTTATTAGTAGGGGGGCTCAAAACTCTGGTTTATTCACTGCTATATGGTAGTGGGCGAAATATATTTGAAGTGTGGACAAAACAAGGCATTTGAGGATGTCATTTTAATTTTGCGAAACACTGATAGATATTTAGTCACCTTTTTTGACATTTCACTAGATCAAACAACCAATTAATTGATTAATTATTGCTAATTGATAATCAACAGAATCAGCAATAATAGCAGTTGTCAGTTGCAGCACCACGCTCATTACCCCCAATGACCGCACGGATAATATAATGGCCTGCTCAGTAATGCTTTAAAGTACATTTGACGTGTGATTATATTTCATTCATGTCAGAATATAAATGCAACATTTTAACTACTCCGATTGTCACTCATTGTGGGAGCTTTGTATTAAGTTCAAAAGTCCCCTCTCTGTGCAGAATCTGGTCCTAGCCTGTGTTCCTATCGCAGAAATATGTGGGGCCTGGCAGGCACATTTAGCAAGTCGGTGAGATTTCTACTGTACTGTACTTTTTTTTTTACATACATAACCTTCTCACTTATGTGATATAGATTAGGCCTACCTAGTCGTGTCCTCAATGTCTCATGATGCAATTGATCTGAGAATTGTACTGCTGATGACTTGGAATGGATGGGCACGTTTTTAATCCTGAAGGAAATGTTGTGCTACTAAAGTAATCTACAGCTATTTGATGTGTCTGAGTGTCTGAGCCATTGTGAAGCACCACTGAAGCAACTGAAGTGTTTCATTTAGCAAGCAGGAAGTGAGTCTTTTCTGAGGCTTGTCACCACCTACAGAAAGCACTCATCCACCCTTTGGGAGAAAAAAATATGAACCTTTAGGAGAAAAAAAATAACTCTGTGCCTTAACAGCAACCAAACATCGCTAAAGATGCATTCAAACCTTTAATTAACCTCTAAAAACTCATGGTCCTTACAAATATGTATTCATACAGGTTTTTTTTCTTTTCATGAAAAAAAATCCCTTCATGGCCTTGAAACGGTTTGTATGAATCTCCTCCTCCTCCTCACCTCCAGTGTGGGGACTGGAGAGCAAGCAACAATGACAGGCATGATTTGGTCTTCTACGTAAAACATAAACTAGTGCACTGCGCATCTGAACCAGAAATACTCAGCCACGGTGTTTACTGTTCATTTTGCTCTTTTATACGTCTTGTAACACACAAAAACATCCAATGGACACGTAAAAAAAGGTTGCATCTTTAATAAAAGCCTCTTAAAAGCATTTCTTTTGTTTTTTGATGCCTGCATGGGAAAATAACAGTGGCAATAGATGTTGTTATTCCACTATATATCCATGCCTAAGCAATTACGGTCTCATACATTCTCCCCTCTAGCTAGAACTTAAGCTTTCCAGCTTCCTCTCTGAAGGTGGTGTTATTACCTGCCTTGTTCCATGTGTCTCTCTGTCTCACTCGTGGTGAATTGGCATGTCCAGCTCCGGCTCAGACCCAGCCAGTGCTGGCCTTCCCTGAGGTTTTGTTCTGGAGACGGAGCGAAAGCAGCGACTCGCCATGAAAGCTGCATTAGTCTCAGTCTAATGAGCTCTGATGCCTGAGAAGCACCTATTAAACAGCCGTGTGTGTGCGTGTGCGTGTGTGTGTGTGTGCATGTGTGTGTGAGTGTGTGCATGTGAGTGTGTGTGTGCGTGTGTGTGTGCATGTGTGTGTGAGTGTGTGCATGTGTGTGTGAGTGTGTGTGTGTGTGCGTGTGTGTGTGTGGAATTGTATGCGTCTTATGCAAGTTGGCACCAGCCCTGAATTTAGGGCTGGAAAAGAGCTAGTATATGCTGAAAGAAGAGTAACTCTGCAGTCTGTCCACTTCTCTGTAAATTGACTATGTAAATAATAAATATCTGCACTCCCTTCAAGTTTATGAGGCCCAGTGCAGCATTTGGAGAGCAGTTGAAATGGCAGTGTTTGCGTGTCTAATAAACCTTGGGCTGCTGCTACTGAACAGTGTGTAGATACTCATTGCCGTTTGCCTCTCCCCCAACAATGGCCGCCATTGTGACGGTGCATTGGCCCTGTGGCAGTGCAGGAGCTGGGCTGGGCTGGGCGGGGCGGGGCCAGACACAGCTCTCTGACTCGGGTCTTTCTGTCTGTCCATCCGTCCGACCGGTCAGGTCCTGGGAGAAGGCTGCCCAGCGGAGCGAGCCATGCTGGCCTGCAACGCGGCGGCCAGCCATTGTCCTTCTGCTGCCCTGGCACTAATTACCCACAGTGCTCTTCACAGGAAGTGTCACAGTGTCCCACTCCGTGCCGCACTGATGTTCATAGCCACTGAGGCATTTCTGTCACCTCCTCCCACCCCCCCTCCCTTTCGCCCAGTATTCTTTTCATTTTGTTAGCCAGGCTGTCACATTAGACAAGCCTTGAAATGAAGGAAGAAGAAAAAAAGGAAGAGAGGAAAGTGGACCTTTTTTTTCAGCCCCTCCTCAGCTTCCTTTAATTACCAACGCAGTCATCCAGTCAGCCACCTCAAACAATCCAGCGCACAAGGTTTTATAGTGTGTTGACATCCTCACCTTTGAAAAACTTTTTTTTTATTATTGGTTCAGGGCGTTTTATTTCAGTCCCTCAAGCTATGGTTGGTTGCGGTCGTGTTCCAGCTGAAGTTGGCGAGCCAGCCTTTGTTGTTCTGCGCCGCATCCACCCCATTTCATCCCGCGATTACACACAGTTGTGGGACATTGGAGGAAATTGGTTCATCTTTTATGGGTGTCGTAATGAATGAATGATGAAGCCTGGATCGTAGTGTATGGCATTGAGGTATTCTGTACCTCCCAAAAGTCATCAATGTGACTGCCTGATGATTTGTGTTGTGGGTACTTGTCATGTAACCCCATTTACACACACACACACACACACACACACACACACACACACACACACACACACACCTGAAAACCTGACCGCAGTGTGGCCTGCCCCGAGCAGTCTGGGTGTGTTTTGACAGTAATCCAGCAAGCTGGAAATGGCTTTTGTGTGCTGCAGAGAGACATTTTTTTCCCCATGCAGCTCTGGACGACTTTGTGGCTGGAAAGGAATGGAGGGGAAAAGGCAACATGAGATATATCACAACACATTTCTAAATGTCAAGGTCCTTCGCTGTGTCTCAACAGTCTTTTTTTTATCACCTTTGTTGTTTTTTTTTCTTCACATCTCTCAGCATTTTTGTCTGTCACTGCAGACAACTGGGAAAGTAAAAAGGTCTGGGAGATTGCCTAACCTTTGAGACATGTAATGCCTTTTTGGAAGTTTGGTGCTTTTAGTTTGCATGTATTCCATATGTGCATATTTTTTGTAGTTGTGCACTTTAAATGTCATGAAGCTTCAACTTCAATGAGAGGTAGTGGAACAGCAGGCGCTGCTGGCATTAACAGAGGAGGCAGTTTTAGAATCTTTTTAAGTTTTTTCTCGGTGAGATCTGGAAATCGTGCTGCAGTACGAGGCTCTGTTTTGTGTTGTTGGAAGGCCGGGAGGTGCGGTGGGCGGTGTCGTGGGGTCTCTATCGATTCAGATGCACATTCTACAAAAAAATCAGTCTGGTCTTTTGTCTGTCGTCTGCCACATGGTCTCTGACTCACTCGGGTATTTCCTTGGATTCTGACATGGAAAACAGATTCCTCGCTAACCGATTTAAGAAGGGAGGAATCCATGTATTCCCTCCCAAGTCTCTTTTTTTCTCTCTCTCTCTCTCTCTCTCTTTCTCTCACTCACTCACTCTCTCTCTCTCTCTCTCTCTCTCTCTCTCTCTCTCTCTCTCTCTCTCTCTCTCTCTCTCTGGAAGGCTCCTTTATCCCTAAGTGAAACCATTCAGGCAAGGCAGTACTGAGAAATAAACTCTTCGTGTCTCCTCAGTGTTTGCAGATTTGTTTCTTCTCCCGTCTCTCTGTTTGGCCTAATACTTTCTTGGTGTCATCAGAGTCTCATTGCTGTGAAAGAAGGCGCTAACAGCTCAGAAAGCAGGCTCTACTTTCACCTGAGGTCTTTAATCTGCCATAAGCCAGCCAGTTTATGACATTTTGACTTGTTGAAATAAGCTAGCATAGCACAACAAGGCAGTAAAGCAGCAAGGATCTTCTGTCTTGTGTGATCCCACCTCGTTTTGGAATGGAGGCACAAAGTGTGTGTGTGTGTGTGTGTGTGTGTGTGTGCATGTGTGCATGAGAGACAGAGCTTTCAGTAGAGGCACCTGCTTGTCATCTTCTGACTGCTTCTTCTGAAATTTCTGCTGGCTTTTGTGAACTACTCCTCCACACACACACACACACACACACACACACACACACACACACACACACACACACACACACACACCGCTGTAGCCCTCCAATCTCTCCCCCAGCCCCCTTAAAGCAAGATTCCTTTTGGGAATATTAGATCATGCTAAAAGGGCGAGAACACTAACAGCTGCACTTTGGGAGGGGACTGGAGGCCAGAGCAGCGGTCAGCGTTCACGGGCTGCGCCCCCATTGCCCCCTCTCCAAAAGAGTACAACAGACCTCAGGGCCTTTTCGTCTCTGCCATTTTATCCGCCCCCCTCCCCCCCACCACTCTCTTGCGCACCCTTGTTTGTCAGCTTTCAAAAATAAACTATTCGACTTTTTCGAGCTTTTACTGTTAATGAATTGCGTGCGTTTTGTACCCTTTCCTTTCCTTTTCCTTCCGGCCCCCTTTGATTCTTTTGTCTTTGTTCTGTACACACAGTTCCATACATTCGGTGCTCTCTCTCTCTCTCTGGCGCGCCTTTGAAAGAGTGCCTGGTGCAGACACGTCGTCTCTCGCTGCCGTCGCTCCGCTTCCCCGGCCTGCACTGAACGGCCCTCTGTGCCATTGTGGGATCCTCCCTATAGACAAACTTCCAGGCGTCCTGTGTGTGTGTGTGTGTGTGTGTGTGTGTGTGTGTGTGTCAGACTTCATTTGTAGTGTGTGTGTGTGTACAGAATGAGGGCTTTATGAAGCGCGAACAAAAGTGACAAAACGAGCGTGTTCATTAAGAGAACAGGAGCCTGCTGGAGCCCTGTGTGAGGCTCCATACCTTTCTTTCACAGTCTGGAGCTCCAACATCTGCCAACTTACAGCGTCACTCAACAACAACAAAAAAAAAGAAAACACCTTTTGTGTGTCTGTCCACTAGGATTATGTGATTTGAGTCATTTTCACTTTAGAAAACGGGGGCAAAGGGAAACGAAAGTAATGTTTTCTTTTTTACTTTTTTTTGATTGGAGAAAATGGGAGAAAAAGGAAGGAAGGGGGGAGTTTTTTTGCCAGGAATTTGGCGCATTATCATGACATGCCGTGTTTATGGCTGTGTGCACTCCCTCCCTCCCTCTCCCCCAGAGCCTGCTGGGTCTCACAGTTTATCAATCCACTCATGAAGGACACTCTCTTTTCAGGTGAAGGATTTTGGCAAGCTCTGCTTTTTGGCGAACCCCCCCCCCCCAACTTCCAAGGTCATTTACCTCCCAGTATAACTAAGCACACACACACACATTGTACACACACACACACACACACACACACACACACACACACACACACACACACACACACACACACACACACACGCTCATACTCACACTCACACACTGACACACAGTACCACTAATTTGTGCCACTGATGCTGAAACCCAGTGATGTGTGAAAAGGCTTCTTCCCTTTTGCTAAACCGTATGAACAGTAGAGAACCATCTCTCAGTACAAATAGATGCCACTCTCGATCGGTCCTTTGCGCCTGCCCGACTAGATCCCCACGGTATTTTCTTAATGAAACACTTCTGCACACTACAGCTGTAGATTTTCCTCCACTTTCACTGGCAGCTCTCATGGGGAGCTCGATGGCTCCCACGCACGGCTCGACGGAGGGTCTATCTCGTGTTGGATCTCAAATCTCTCCGTTCCGAGTTTCTGAGAACAGAGTGTGGTGTTTCTTCCCACTGATGTCTTGATAGAATGAAAAGAAAAGGGAGTCAGTAAGTGTCAGAGATTATGGCAGGCGTATCACTTAGAATCTGTAAAACAATACTAACCGGCCCCCAGACGAAAACAATACATGTAGTAAACATCTAAATCAGGTTTAGACATGAAAACAGAAACAGATGGAATGTTGGCATCCATGTTAGGCCACGTAGACTAGATTTGACGTGGTGTTATAGCTCATTTAGTCTTCGCTGTGGTCAGAGAAGCTTTGTTTTAACCCCTCCCCCCCCCCTTCTCTCTCTCTCTCTCTCTCTCTCTCTCTCTCTCTCTCTCTCTCTCTCTCTCTCTCTCCTCTGTTTCAGGTCAGTGGGACACATGTATTGGTTATGAATCTTGGGTGGAGCGCCTTGCAGCTTGACGTCTGTGACCTCGGGGAGCCCGTCGCGTTCGGCCTCCTCTGCAGCGCGGGGTGGGTGGGCCGGAGGGGCAGGGGGCCTGTGGTGGACGGGTGAAAACCTCCGCCATTGCGCCGCCGAGCCGGAAGAGTCGCCCTCCTCGCCCCAGACGATGTCCCCTGCCCACCCCAGTCCCCTGCCCCTCTGCCATGGTGACATGAGCCCCGGTGACGTCTCGAAGCCCGATATCAAGCCCCCCCTTTGGTCCTTCTCCTTAAAGACAGACGAAGCAGCAGAAGAAGAGCCCGTCGCCGGCACAGCCGCTGTGGTCGCGTGAGCAGCAGCTGCCCCCGAGAGGCGCTCGCGAGGACTTGGCGTCGAGCGGAGGGGCGATGATGCTGGCGTGCGGCCGGCTGCGGCGGCTCTACCGTCAGCTCACGCTGCAGACCAGCCTCCTCCTGCTCTTCCTCTTCTGCATGGTCAGCGTGCTGGTGTCGGCCTACTTCCTGTACGGCGCCAAGCGCGAGCTGGAGCCGGCGGCCGGCGGGCCGATGGCGGACGCCCTGGAGCCGGGCACCGACTGGGACGACCTGCGCGCCGCCACGCCGTCGGCCTCGTCGCGGCTGCTGCCCGCCCGCACCGCCCGGCCGGCGGACACGTCGCGCACCGACCCCGTGGTGCTGGTGTTCGTGGAGAGCCTCTACTCGCAGCTGGGCCAGGAGATCGTGGCCATCCTGGAGTCGGCGCGCTTCCGCTACCAGACGGAGATCGCGCCGGGCAAAGGGGACATGCCCACGCTGACGGACAAAAACCGGGGCCGCTTCACGCTGGTGATCTACGAGAACATCCTCAAGTACGTCAACCTGGACGCCTGGAACCGCGAGCTGCTGGACAAATACTGCGTGGAGTACGGCGTGGGAATCATCGGCTTCTTCAAGGTGAGTGGCATCAAGTACAGTTGGCAGCCGCCCAGACATATTGAGACCATCAAGCAAACACCCATGATAAGGGCTCTTTAAGTTCTCTTGAAGTTTGGTTAAAACATTAGTTTGGATGTTTTATTTGTCCATGAGAAGGACATTTATGAATAACAGTAATTGGCCTGTGTTAGTGATATCCATTATGCTGGTTAATGATAGTGGTGATGATGATGGCAGCAGCGCCATCAGGACGTGTATGATCCTTTTGATCTCCTCTGATTGCATTCTATTAAGCAACTCTCCGGCTGACCTCAACCAGGCCCGTCCAGAGGGATGATTAATCAGCCTAATCGCACCGCTTCCTTCCTGCACATTTTTTCCCTCTCTCTCACTCTCCCTCTCTCTATCCCTCTCTCTCTCCCCCCCTCTCTCTCTCTCCCTCTCTTTCTCTATCTCTCTCTCTCACACACACACTCTCTCTCTCTCTCTCTCTCTCTCTCAACCCCACCCACTCCCCCCCCACCACCCTCTCTCTCCCTCTCCGGCGGTGCGTTCACCTCTCCCCTGCCATCCCTGGCCGCGTCTGGTCTGTAATCAGCTCGGGAGAGGCTAGTGCGCTGCTGCTGCTATAAGCCTCTGCTGTCCAGGGTCACGCACTCAGGCTTGTAGCCCCGGGGTCAGTCCGGGGCGGGGGCCTGTTTCAAATCAGCGCTGCGTGATTCGGCCGGAGGTATGATAATCACCGGCGGCTACAGCGGCAGGTCAGGAGTTGATGAGCCTCAGCGGGGTTTTCCCCGGCCCGGAGAAGTTGAGGGTGCGCACGCGTAGGTGGGGCGAGAGGAGTGTGGATGGGTGTAGCGCGCCATGCCATGTGGTGCTGCACGTCTCAAGCGAAAGTGAGCTTGTGCTTTGTTGCTCACCAACTGTTAACTAAGGGCTTTTTTTGTTTTCTTTTTTTTCTATATTTCTTTTGCTGCTGTGTTTTTTTTTTTTTGTGGAATGACACATTTATTATCTTTTGTTTTAATATACAATATTATCAGACGTCTCATTTACAGTAGGAGTTTAATTTTGTAACCTTTTGTTTACCATTCCGAATCTGTTTTATTCATTCTTTTCTATTTAGCATTTTTCTGTTTTGCATTTTTCCACTTCTCATTTTCACTATGAAAAGAGCCTTTGGTGCTGTGAGGGTGTGAATGCTTAGCCTAATTACTTAACCTAACTATCAGCGATTACGAGGGGGAGCCGCCTTACGGATGCCTTTAGGGTAATTGTTGTTCTCATCACTCTCTCTTTCTCTCACCCTCTCTCTCTCTCTCTCTCTTTCTCTCTCTCTCTTTCTCTCTCTCTCTCTCTCTTTTCTCTCTCCTCTCTCTCACCCCCCCCCCCCCCACATCTCTTTCTCTTTCCGCCCTCTCTCTGTAGCAGTTCCTCTCCACCCTACCCAGCAACTCACTCTTGGCCCAGAGGAGCTGGGTTCAGCAAACGATCACCAGCTCCCTCTGAGGAAGGCCTACGTTCAGGATCCCTGTGTCTTTCAGTCCTCCGTGACTACCCCCTTCATTTATTTGCCCTTTGTCATTCCCTGACTCAGACCTCCTATTGGTGCCGTGCAGCGTTGAGCACGGCTCTCAAAGGCACTGGAGAAGCCTCGACGCTAGCAGAGCTGTTGCTATCAGCAAAGCTAATGCATGGGTTTTAATTACGCCTGTGGGTATTAGCTCATTGAAGGGCTTCTCGGACTCCCATTAGACCTTGAGCCTAATCCCGTATCCATGTTACAGGAAGTGTAATTATAATACAGCCTCCCCCTCTCCCTCTGTCCCCCCCTGTCTTAGTTCAGCATTTCGGGTCGATGATGTAGTCCGAGGAACAGTAGACATGTAGTAAGAGCAATTTAGACTCTCTGGGCCTGAGCGGAATTTTTGAAACATTGCGGGGTTGGATTTCCCATGATCCACACTCGCGATTGAGTGACAAGTCTCATTTGCGCTATTGAACCGGAGGCATTGTTTCAGATCAGATGGAAGAAGGCACTGCAAGTCAAATGATCTGTAACAAAAGCCTGAAGTTCACTTAAGAATGACTGAGTGAAATGTATCACCCCACGCACAATGACCAGAAAGTTCGCCATACTTTCAAAAGACTAGTTTGCGTACATCATCATTAGGCACACTTCCCAACCAGCTTCCCTTGAATGATAGGCAATTTGTGCCAATGATCCAACCACTCTCTGAAGCACTGCTGGAGGTCCACAAATGATATGTGACTAAGCTGTTCCTTCATATTATGGATGACTGGAATGTCATCAAATCTCTTTTCTTTCAGCTCCATTTGAGTTTGGGAGCAGGAGAACGCACGCACACGAGCACACACGCACACACACACACACACACACACACACATACACACACACACACACATGCAGGGTGAAATGGGGTGAATAGACAGGGTGTGGTGATGCAGGAATGTTTTTTCCTGCCAAAAACTTGGGTAGAGACAGCAGTGTGTCACGAATGACTGACGACACATGCAGAGGTCTTGAGACAGAATCGCCTGATACGATTCAAAAGAAATTTCCAGTAAATTAGTGATTTCCTCGGATGGTTAGTTTTTGTTGTTTTTCTTTTGTTTGACTTACAATTGCGTTTCACCTAAGCAAATATTTCATCAGGGAATGACGACGTTCACCAGTTTGATCTTCCTGAACAACAGAAACACAGAAACACACAAACAAACAACTCATTTGCTCTCATTGTGTCTTCTGGTTCCAGGCCAACGAGAACAGTCTGCAGAGTGCGCAGTTGAAAGGCTTCCCGCTGTTCCTGCACTCCAACCTGGGCCTGCGCGACTGCAGCATCAACCCCAAGTCGCCCTTGCTCTTCATCACGAGAGCGCGCGAGGTGGAGCGCGGCCCGCTGCCCGGCGACGACTGGACCGTCTTCCAGTCCAACCACTCCACCTACGAGCCCGTGCTGCTGGCGCGCAGTCGGACCGCGGAGCTTGGCATTCCCCCGGGGCTGGGCGCTGGAGGTGGTGGAGGTGGTGGCGGCGGCGGCGGCGGCGGCGGCGGAGGCCTACTTCACGCGGCCGTGGTGCAGGATCTGGGCCTCCACGACGGCATCCAGCGGGTGCTCTTCGGCAACAACCTCAACTTCTGGCTGCACAAGCTGGTGCTGGTGGACGCCGTGTCCTTCCTGACGGGCAAGCGACTGTCGCTCGGCCTGGAGCGCTACGTGCTGGTGGACATCGACGACATCTTTGTGGGCAAGGAAGGCACCCGCATGAAGGTGTCTGATGTTAAGGTGAATACAATAGCCATTGTGTTTGCACACACATGTTTTTGCACACAAATAAACCAAGTTAGTTGGTTCATATGCTTCATATCCTCCCATTTAACTTTTACTTTAACAATTACTTTAAGTTATTTAGTATTGCAACAGCACTGCATTTGTTTCCCTTTTTTGAAACAAACTTGCATTTTACAGCGCTAGTTGAAGTTGAAGTTACAGTCAGTTTCAGTTTTGTATTTTTAGCACAGCTGTCATTATCCCTGCCAGTTCTTGATGATTTTCAGACAGATGCTACTCCCTTTAGTGCTCTTTCCTGATTAGAGTCTGCCTCAGGCACGAGACACGTAAATCAGTCAAATCAGTGGCGGAACATGTCAGCAGACACCACATTAACCTCTCTTTCTTCAGGAGTAGTTTTTTTGTAAATGCATTTGATTGCAGAAGACTTGCTTGCAGAATCATTTTGCACACTAATGAGGGGGTATGTTTTCTTGCAAGAGAAGACAGCTGGCAGGACTTGAACTGTGTTGTCTCTAGCGGTGACCTGGTTAATCTTTGTCCCCTGATAAGAGGAGTGTTGAAATGGCACCAGAGTTCAGACTCCGGAGACTCTTTGTGATAAGCAGCGAGATTGGACAGGTAACCCTGGGGGGCTTTTCCGGGACTGACCCAGACACGGACAGGTGTGAAGGAGTCACAGGTGGCAGGGATGGGGCACCAAGGCGACGTGCGTGACCCCTAGGAGAAGGGTGACGGGGGGACGTGAGGGGCAGAGTCCAGCAGACGTGGTTTCCCCGGGGGGGACAGATGCCCAGCAGTGCGCTCAGTCAGAGGTGGGGTCACTCTGGGACGCAGGTGGCCTCACACCGGTACTGTCAGTGTGTCCGCCACCACCAGCCGAGTCTGCTGGCTGTCATCCAGACACATGGAGGGGACGGAGAGTGGCCAAGGTGCGGGGCTTCAGGGTGACAGAGGGGCTTGGGCATTAGAAATGAGATTCGCTCCATTGTGCCTCAAGAGATAGGAACAAAAGAAGACAAAAAAGACTGGGGGAAAAGGCAGCAACACACAGATGGGTCTCCGTAAATCAAAGTGTGTTCCTGTGCTGCTGCCTTTATCTGTCACGACCACTCAAGCCAGACTAGTCTCCAGTCCAGAACTCTTCTAAAAACATGGCCTGTTTTTTCTGAGGAGTAGCTGTTTGAAAAGTTTATGTATTGCGGGAAGGTTGTTGACAAATGTCAGACCTCCTCCACTCTCCCCCTATTTCATATTGTTCTTGTTTTGGTTTCTGTCTTGTTGTTGTCCTTCATTGCATTTCTGTGTCGATCACACAGAGCCTCAAAGAGACACAAAATGTTGAGCAGCACTGAATTTTAGGAGAACAATTAAATATAAGCCCTCTCTGTGTGTGTGCAGACCTCCGCTCTGTTTAATATGAGTCAGACTTTTGACTGAGCCTGTGAAAAGAGGGTGTGTGTGTGTGTGTGTGTGTGTGTGTGTGTGTGCGCAGACGCTACTAAAGCAGTAAACAAGTGGCTGATGCAGACAGACCAGGGAGGATTGGGTACGAAGTGCACTGGGAAAGGAGGGCGGGGCCCTGGGCCTGGCCTGTGTTTGTTTGCCTACAGCACAGTTCCTTCTTGCACAGCTGTGTGACAAATGTGTAGCCTGTTCCTTTGTCTGCTTCAGTTGAGAACATTATGTGTTCTGTGGTCTGAGTTTGCGGAGTAGAGCACAGGCACTAAGGGTGGCTTTCCTGTACATGGATTAAGCCTAGTCTTAGACCCAAAGAAAACTTCATTAAAAACTTCATAAAAATCTCCATTTTAAGCAAAAAGGCTTAAAATCTAAGACTAGGCTCAAACTATTATGGCTGTAATTATGTCACATGTCTAGCCAATGTCTGTCTCTCATCAGCGGAGTCAAAAGATCCTTTGAACCTTTTCAGTATGAGTTTACATTGTTGTTGCCGGTACTCACTGTGTTTCAACTCACCCATGGACCATTTGCATGCTGGTGGTGACTCTTCACTGAAGAGCAGTAATATGATTATTTGGCCACAAAAAAAAAAAAAAAAAAAAATCAATTGGATTAGTCAAGTAAAGGGTTTGATTTGTCACCAAGGTAACTTGTTCAATCGGGGCCTTGTGTGTTGCTGGTTCCTTTATTAATGGCAGCATTGATGGTTCTCCCTCAGGCGCTACTGGAAACCCAAAATGAGCTGCGCTCCCACGTCCCCAACTTCACCTTTAACCTCGGCTTCTCAGGGAAGTTTTTCCACGCTGGTAAGTTCGTCATGACCCATGGTTTTATGTTTTATTTTCTTTCAAAGGGCATGTTTTCAGATAGTGACTAGTAAATTTGCAGTTAACTTGCTTTCTTTACAGTATTTTTTACTTTCCAATGTAGTGTTATTCTTGCTTGAAATGTCTGTGTGTGTGTGGTGTGTGTGGTGTGTGTGTGTGTGTGTGTGTGTGTGTGTGTGTGTGTGGTGTGTTTTTCTGCGCCCTCCCACAGGTACTGATGAGGAGGATCTGGGAGACGACCTGCTTCTCTCCTACAGCAAAGAGTTCTGGTGGTTTCCTCACATGTGGAGCCACATGCAGCCTCATCTCTTCCACAACCAGTCCGTGCTCGCCGAGCAGATGCTGCTCAACCGCCGCTTTGCTGAGGTGAGACCATGCCGGCCGCCTTCAAAAGCCCCGGGTCTGTTCGGCGGGGACGACTATCGAGAATTGCACCGTTAAAGCGAGTTTGATCTGTGCTTGCAGTGGCATCCCTGTACGCCATGAACTTTTAATTAGACTCAAAGCAGTCACAGAGAGTTCATGAAAGTGCTGAAATCTCATCATGTAAAGCATGACATCCTTAAGTGTGATATCTTCCATGCCCCGAAGCAGAGACACAGAGCGTGAGAGATGGGGAGAGAGAGAGAGAGTGAAAGAATTAACGCTGATGATGACATTTCTGTATATTCCTCTTGATGTTGCTCATCTCATCTCTTACCATTCAAAACATGGTGTTTTCCTTTACTGTACATCTCTGCCATGTTCCTTTGTAAAATATTTTATATAACTTTAAGAGATTCAGGAAAAAGCGCAACACTGCTGCTTTAGAATCACCACTTTTATTTGACTATGATGTGCTGACGTTTCAGCACTAGGCCTTTGTCAGAGAGTATTTTACCTTTGTAAAGTATTGTCAATTTTGTTGCACAAAACAGGTTTCTGTGTTCATTTGCGTTCTATTGCTGACAATTTCCTTCTTTACTTTAGTAACCATATGCATGAGACAAATAAACATCCTTGTATCCTTGTATCGGCCCTTTCCCAGTTAATATGGTTGTGTAACACTGTACCGCTCCTCTGTGTTCCTCAGGAGCATGGCATCCCCACCAACATGGGCTACGCGGTGGCGCCGCACCACTCCGGGGTCTACCCCATCCACATGCAGCTGTACGAGGCCTGGAAGAGGGTGTGGGGCATCAAGGTGACCAGCACGGAGGAGTACCCCCACCTGAAGCCTGCCCGCTTCCGACGGGGGTTCGCTCACAGTGGCATCAGCGTAAGTCTCTAGTGTACCCGTCTCTGTAACGTTGACGTTAAAGTGGACTGGTGTTGAATTTAAGCAGCCATTTTTAACCAAAGCAACACAAACTCGCAATGGTGGGTTCGGGGTTGGAACACGGGGCGACCGGTTGTCAGGTGGTGACGGTGATGTTGACGCTGCTCCACCACGTCTGTGCGCCATTTGCACTCACGCCATCCCTCCTTCTCTTCCTCCCTCCCTCTCTCTCTTCCTCCCTCTCTCTCTTTCTCCCTCCCTCTCTCCCTTTCCTCTCTTTCTCTCTGATTACACTCTTGCATCAGACCTTCACTGTGAAGCCTGTCCGAAGAGTTTCCAAGCATCTTGATTGTATGAACCGAAAACAAAAAGATGGATGGAGGTTGTTGTGACAGCCATTATTTATGACGCGTGCTGATTGAGCCGGGTAGCTAAGGGCTCGTCAAAGGAATTCCTCACTGCCCTGACACACTCTGGTGTGGTTTGTTTGAACGCGGCGAGCTCCGCTCTCGGGATCAAAACTCCGAAAGTTGAAACGCGCCATTGAATAATCCATGGCTGAGCTTCTTTTTTTCCCTCTCAGATGTTTGCTGGCAAGTCATGCATTCTCAGCCCCTTGCCTGGGAAAGAAGAGAAGGAAGGGCACTGTGATGGATGCCTCTGCTTTTGGTACTTAGAACAAATCTATCTGCAGAGCTGTCCTTTTTAATTTTTCCCATCCCGATATTTCTTCTTGCGCACACAGGGTCGTGTCTGAATCGACGCTCTCCCTAGAGCGGAACACAATGAGTTGCTAAATGGTTTACAGGGAAACCAGAGCACCATACAAATTGCCCTTCAATACAACATGTCTCTGCAGTCAACGCAGGAGAAAATAAGTGATTTACTTTCTTTTTTTTTTTTTTTTTTAAGAAAAAGTTCATCACAGCTGCATGTTTTGTGACATCTTAGAGAAGAGCGTTCTCTTGGATATGTACACAGCTCTGGAAAAAATTAAGAGACCACAGACCATTTTTCTGATGTCATCCTACGCTTGTGATTGAGTTGATGGTCATATTCAAATTTGCTGTGGTCTTTTAATTTTGAATATGACCGTCAACTCATTTGAATGTAATTGGAATGGCATTCATTTGAATGCCAAATGAGTAATTTAGCTTCAGTTGTTCCACAACCTGTAATCACGTCATTGGCACATAATATAATGTCTTGCATGTCTTATCTGTCAAATTGTTGTTGGTCCGGACACAGCTGCTATATATAAAGCATTTATTCCATGTCCAGTCTACTCTGTTTTATTTATTTGCCCCTTGTCTGGCGGCCCAGTGAGATGTTGTCACCGCGATGTTAATTCCGACCTTATCAAGTCCGTGTGAAATAGTCAGCCACAACCTGCCAGCCGTGTCTCTGGTGTAAATATGGCTCCCAACTATTCTGTCCTGCTTTTACCCTCTGCAGATCCCTTCACTTCAGACATTAGATAACGTCTGACCAGGGCCCTTTTCAGGCCATTTCCTTTCTATCCTCCCTATTTTTCTTGCGTCCCTGTGAATGGATTTGACCACGGACGTCAAGTCCTGATGTAGCTGTATTTAATATTCAGGCCAGACAGGAGCCATATCGAGACAGATTTACTGACTGCTCCTCAGTAGCGGTGAATGTGTCGATTCAGCTGAGGATTTCCTTTGAAGTCGAAACTGACCCCAATTGGAGTGAAACAGTGTGTTTTGGGGCACAAGAAGATTGAAGATGCGTCGTTATTTTTAAACAGCAGATATGTGTCTTGTGGTCTAAAGCACAGCCTCATCCCCACTGCGTTGCTTCCCTTTGCAGGTTTTGCCCCGGCAGACTTGTGGTCTCTTCACTCACACGATCTTCTATAACGAGTATCCCGGAGGGCCCAAAGAACTGGATAAACTCATCAACGGAGGAGAGCTCTTCCTCACTGTTCTCCTAAACCCTGTGAGTCACCCACAGAACCACTTTGTGTGTGTGTGTGTGTGGTTTTTTTTTTACGATGCTGTATTGCACCTCATTTACCTAGAATAGAGTTTTAGTTTTATTCGTTTGGATTTCACCAACAGAGCCATTCGCCATAATTCTGTTTTACTTCTCTACCGCACAGAGCACCGATAATAAAAGTATCTTGCAGTCCGCTTTGCTTGCTTTGCTTGGTTAGTTTGTTGTAGTCAGCTTAGTTTCCTCTCATTGGCACTGTTATAATAGCCTGTCCTAGAAAATGTTTGCTTCAGCTGCGGTAAATGGTAAATGGATTGCATTTATAAAGTGCTTTTCTCCAATTACCACAACTGTGTTGCATGGCGGTGATCGTTGTCCGTTTGCTGTTGTTGTTGTCCACAGATCAGCATCTTCATGACCCACCTGTCCAACTACGGGAATGACCGGCTAGGCCTGTACACCTTCAAGAACCTGGTGAAGTTTCTGGAGACCTGGACCAACCTGAAGCTCCAGACGCTGCCGCCGGTGCCCCTTGCCCAGCGCTATTTCCAGATCTTTCCTGAGGAGAGAGACCCTATCTGGCAGGTAAGACAGGAATACAGAGAGAGAGATAGAGAGACCACAAGGACATCACATGCCAAGCACCCAGTCTGGTCGTTGGATAAGGGCAAATCAGTGATATTTGTCTGTCTGTCACTGTTTATTTTTGGTTTGCATGTTTGTATCTTGACAGCATGGTCTTTCATCAGAACATGCGTCCTCCATTTCTGTCTGTGTGTCTGTGTGTCTGTGTGTCTGTGTGTCTGTGTGTCTGTGTGTCTGTGTGTGTGTGTCTGTGTGTGTGTTTGTCTATGTGTGTGTCTGTGTGTGTGTCTGCGTGTCTGTGTGTGTGCGAATGTGCTCACACATATAGATGTGTGAATAGGGGAGGGGGCCACTCAGACTCCAGACTTCTTTGCCAGTTGGCCCGATACTCACAGTGAAGATGAGTGGCCATGCTGTTTTTCAGAACTGTTCGTGACTATTTTTGAAATTGTATCATCCAGCACCTACACTCTTATAAATGTAGAAAAAAAACTCATCTGTCGTTCCCATTTAAGAGCACAAATAGTGTCGCGATACTGAAATCATGACTGATATGATCCATTGACTAAGCATCACAATGCCAATACTGAAACAACACATCAGTAATAGATGTAATAGAATAGGCCTAGATTAGCACAGAACTTAAAATTCTTTTTTCTTTTTCTTTCTTTAAACTGAGAACAAATATGGCATTATCTAAGCCTGATTAAAATTCCATTCTGAAAGTATTGACTTTAATAAAAGTAAAATGTACAATAAAAGGCTCTTATAACATTTTACTATCAAGATACCAGCACTCCTTCTCTAGTATCGGTGCATTGCGCAACACTTAACCACACATTTTTGCCATCTCTTTCTGTCATACGTTTGCGATTAGGGCTTTCCACATAATACGCGCCTGTCTCAAGCACATTGTTGTCCAATTCTCTTTAATTGATTTTTGTTTATTTACGAGGGATTGTGTAGTGCCTGGGTTATCGAGCAGCAGTTGATTAGTATAGTGTGTGGTCACCATCTGATGGCGTGGTCTGCTCATTACTGTCGGCAGATGGTAGAGGTGAGGCCGGCTGGCACGGGCACAGTTGGCACGCTGGCATGGCATGCGGATTGACCCCTCAGGCTGTGCGCTCGTCTGCGCAGATCTGCACCCAGATGTGTTGGACACAGCCCACTAAACCCCCCCAACCCCTGTATATACACACACACACACACACACTCTCCCTCTCTCTTTCTCTCTCTCTCTCTCTCTGTGTCTGTCTTACTCTCTCACACAGACAGACAGACACACACACACACACACACACACACACACTCTCTCTCTCTCTCTCTCTCTCTCTGTCTGTCTTACTCTCTCACACACACAGACAGACACACACACACACACACACACAGAGGCACAGACGCGCACACACACAGGCCAGTCACGAAACCTTGAGCATGGCTCAGAGGAGCAGTTCAGAGGCCAGGCGCAGGGAGTGTCTGAGTGTCCTCCAGTGCCCTCCGAGCTGCAGGCTCATGACCTGGATGGCTGACAAGTCTCCACATCCATTCATTTGCTTTAGCACAGGAGGAGGAGGAGGTCAGGTCAGGCATAAGAATTTATGTTGTTAGAATATCCCAGGAAGGGCACCTCCCCAACAACTGGCTGGCCTGTTTGGTGCTTGTTTCAAAGTTTGTCGTGTCGCACAAGCTTTGTCAAAGTGCAATGGGAGTGGGGAGGGGTGGGGTGGCGTGGGGTGGGGACGGGTGGGGTGGGGTGGTGTGTGTGTTTCATCTGCGGTGATAATAGACACTTGTGTACCGCATCGGCTCCTCTGCGCTCGCTACTCTGCTGCGAGTTAATTACAGACCGCAGGCCGATTAGTTATTGGCGACATGAGGCACTCTCTCTGTGTGTGTTTGTGTTTGTGTGTGCGTGCGTTTGTGTGTATGTGTCTGTGTCTGTGTGTGTCTGCCTTTGTGTGTCTGAATATGCTCACACATACTGTATAGATATCTGTGTGTGTGCACACATGCACGTGCACTCGCTTGTGTAAGACTAATTCTCAATATTGGTTTAATGACCCTGTTTATGAAGGCTCTGGCTGTGCTCCCTGGGGCTGCAGCCCATGGTCTGGTGCATGTGCTCAGTGCCTTATAACACTTCCTGTCTCCCTACAGGACCCCTGTGAGGACAAAAGGCACAAAGACATTTGGTCAAAGGAGAAGACATGTGACCGCTTCCCCAAGCTGCTCATTATCGGCCCACAGAAAACAGGTGAGTGGACAGAGATTAGTTCGGCCCTAACAGACCCCCATCCTCCACTTAATGACTGACCACCTCTGTATGATTCCTGTGGTGTCATGTGACCGCAGAGTGCAGTGAAGCAAACCCATAAAATAACACTCAGCTCCAATAGCAGAAGATCCATGTTGTTGTCGAGCGACGAGCATTCTTCTAACCGCGTTTAACGGCCGTCCTCAATCTGTTTCCATTTGGTGTTGTTATTGTTATTTATCTGCGAACAGCTCTTTGTGTGAAATAAAGCCGAGATGATGGGGAGTGAGGAATGTGTGGCCACGGGCCCCACAGCGTCGTGTCAGATGGTCGTCTGATCAGAGCGGCGTTTGATCTGTTGGCTGCACGGCCCCGCCGGCCCTCTGTGGGCTCCAGAACAGCTTAGCCTGCAGCTAACGGGACGGCGCGCGATAGTCATTTACCGGCTGCCATGCTGCCTCGGTTCATTTATGGGACCACCGTCGGAAAAAGAAACCTGGCGGTTCTGTAACTTTTATGGCCGACTTGACTGCAGGTTTACAACGCCGCTCTAATTGAACTTGTCAAAGATGTCTTAAGGAAAAAAGCCGTTTCTCCGTCCACCTGACGGGTGCGCAGCCTTGGGGAGTGGCTTGAAAGAAAGCCAAGTGTGTTAATCTTTTCAATAAAACGAGATGAGGGGGTCGGGTCCACCAAGGGGTGAATTTACACATCCTGCCGCGTAATTACTTCTACTGGTCTGACGGGGCAGCCAAAGAGATCCACACACACACCCACCCACACACACCTTCTCAGTTAGAGCCATCCTCAGTAGCTTTACTCACTACAGACTACCATGTCTTTCTTGTCATTTGTTCAGTTATGTCAAAAACAGAGGCAGATAACATCATGTTGTACGTTTTTTTATGTGTCGCTTACTGGGGGAAAAAATCCCCATGAGGATAATGAAGTTTTCTAACTAACTAACTAACTCAAGACAAAAAGTATAACAAGCGCTACTGCATTGGTTGTGTCTTTGTTCTTTCTCCCTCCAGGCACTACGGCACTCTATCTCTTCCTGGGGATGCACCCTGACCTGACCAGTAACTACCCCAGCAAGGAGACCTTTGAGGAGATCCAGTTCTTCAACGGGCGCAACTACCACAAAGGCATCGACTGGTGAGTGGCTCCCCGCGCTCCGTCGTGCGGTCGCCTGGGCCGGCCTCTGGCTTCGCCTCCCTTCCTCATTTTCAGCCGCCATTGCCTTGCGCTTTGTTGCGAAGCACGCTTGAATTAAGACAAAGCGCTCCGGCAAAGCACCATCTATTTCACAGATAGAGAAAACTTTGGTATGCGTTTGAATTTTGCGAGCAGTAAATTAAATTGCTGGCAATTTTCTCCATCATTGGAAGAGATTATGCGGCTGTTCAAAGCTTGCATCAGCTGAAACGCAGACCTAACGAAGGCCAGATCTCTTGTGTATCGTAGACATCTCTCTCGCTCCCTCTCTCCCCCCCTCTCTCCCTCTCTCTCTCTCTCTCTATCTCTTACTTCTGCCTCCTCTCTCTCTCATTCTTTCTCCTCTCTTATCACTGCTTCTGTCTCCCTCACTCTCCATCTTCTCTCTTATCTGTCTGTTCTGCAAAAATAACCCATACCACCCGCTTAGAACTTAACAATACAGACACATACACAAACAGTGCAGGGTCTTATAAGGTCATGGGGTAGTACTGTATCTTTTTTGCCATTTAGCTTAAGAATTCTTCCCTCCTGTCAATACTTCTGAGTCCAAGTGGACTCTCTCGACCTCACAGCACGCCCGAGGTCCATTTGAGGTCATCAGTATCACTATTTGAGTGATGACAAAATATCTGTTTCTGCCCTTTTCTGAGAAGAGATACACTTATGCTTACTAATACGATGAGTCCTCTTTGACTAAACCACTCTACAATTCCTAAGTATTGATAAGCATCTCACATCTGTCTTTGATGAAGTTTTGCTAGACGTGAGAGAGCGTGTCCCTGACTGAACTGATGTGACTGGAGCTCACCCTGTGTTTTGCGCCCGCAGGTACATGGAGTACTTCCCTCTCCCCTCCAACACCAGCTCGGACTTCTACTTCGAGAAGAGCGCCAACTACTTTGACTCGGAGGTGGCGGCGCGCCGGGCCGCGGCCCTGCTGCCCAAAGCCAAAGTCATCACCATCCTCATCAACCCTGCGGACCGCGCCTACTCCTGGTACCAGGTGAGCGAGTGCCAGCAGGGCAGCCCCGGAGCGCACAGAACCCGTCCTCATTACAAGGGATTCCAGACCTCGATATCCCCTCTTAGATACAGCGCTTAAAGTTCTCAGACACCATGCCAGAATTCAGGTGTGGGCAGGGTTGTTTGGGATTTGAAATCGCTTTGAACATTTCTAATAACTTCAGGCATCGATACGTTCCCTGCGTTAACCCCTGCTTTGATACCCTCCGTGCATATCGCACTTTGCTTTTAGCTCTCAACCCTTTTTATCCATACCTTACCTTTAGTAGCTGTTAAAGCTGACACACATGGAAGTTGAGCAATGTTGCTAGGCAATGCTCTTGATTGTTGTTGTTTATGCACATACCCATTGACATCGGGTAACTTTTTGTGGAGACATTGAATCATCAGTAGGCAGATGGTCGTGACCATCCAATCGGAACACATGGATGTGATTGGCTGGCCAGAAACGTTGCTCTAAAAATCCTCCCACGTATCCTGACTGTTAGAGTATCTGCTGCTGTTGCCGGTGTGTTGTTACTTCCGCGGTGTGTCCATGACAACGGCTGCTTTATCTTCTATCGACCACAGCACCAGCGGGCACACGATGACCCAGTTGCGCAGAGGTACACCTTCCATGACGTCATCACAGCTGGACACGACACGCCGGCCAGGCTGCAGGTGCTGCAGAACCGGTGCCTGGTGCCGGGCCTCTACGCAACCCATCTGCAGCGCTGGCTCAGCCACTACCACCCCAGCCAGGTGTGTGTGTGTGTGTGTGTGTGTGTGTGTGTTTGTATAGTTGGGAAGGTATTTGGAAGAGTAACATCACTTTCCCTCTTCTTCCCTTCTGCTTTCATGTTCTAGGTCACCTGTAGGACCTGTAGGTGACCAGTACTTTTAGACCAGGTTTAGACAGATTCATTGCCAGTTCAGAAAAGTGTCCGTGTGTGTTGTCCGTGTGTGTGTGTGTGTGTCATTTATGGAAATCAGGAAGGATGTCTGTTTAATCAATCTGATATTTTGCGACCCTGAGCTATTATATCTGCCGTCATCAGAACTGTTATTGATTCTCCATTTGGATTTAGAAAGTGAAGCCTGTGATTAATCAACCTCTCAATACCACCTCATTTCCCTCCCCCCTACAAGTATGCTTCTCTGTGGTATTGTTTTGGGACGGGCTTTGTGAGTCAAGGAGAGTAGTAAAGACAGGATGTTGGAGGAGGTCCAGCAATGCAGTGCTGACTGGCTCTTCTCCTGGCCCTGTCTTGTCAGATCCTGGTGTTGGACGGGCAGATGCTCCGGACCGAGCCTGCGTCTGTCATGGACAAGATCCAGAAGTTCCTTGGGCTCACAAACCTCCTCAACTATCACAAGATCCTCGCGTAAGCTTTGCTCTTCTATTTTTTTTTTCTGTGGCTTGACCTCTGGTATATTACCTCTTTGTTTTGTCTAGTTTCTCTCCGCAGCATGCACTCGCGCTTTCTCTCTCTCTGTTTCTCCTTTTCTCTCTCTCTCTCTCTCTCTCTCTCTCTCTCTCTCTCTCTCTGTCTCTCTGTCTCACTCTATCTATCTGCCCCCCTCTCTCTCTCTCTCTCTCTGTTTCTCCTTCTGTTTGGCTTTGATGAGTGACGGCGTAATTGAGACACTGCAGTAGCGGAGAGTCGAGAGGTTCTGGTGACTAGTGCTTGGGACTGGGCCGCCTCCGGGCCCGTCCCGTTCCACCGCTGCTGCCCACCGTCCACGGAAGCGGCTGTCAGCACTCAGCCGGGCCCACCCTGCCAGCTTTCATATGTCTTTCGGGTCCATTACCACCGCCGATGCCTCTGTTCCCCCCCGCCTGTCTGTTCGACTCCTTTCTCATAACACCCCCCCTGCTTTCCCTCCCCTTGATCTCTTCCCCCTGTCTGCTCCTGTCCTGTGCTGCCTGTTGTCTCTCTCTCTCCTTCTGTCTCTCTCTCTCTCTCTCTCCTCCTTTCTCTCTCCTCCTCTGTCTCCCTCTCTCCCACTCCCTCCGCTTCTCCGCGCTCTCCTCGTACGCTCTCCTCTCCTGTTCTCCAGTGCTGGACCACATAATCGCTAACCCAGGCACATAAACAGCAACATCTGTTAGTCACATCCCCCAGTGGACAATGGGAATGTTTTGTCCCGTGTCAGCTCTTTAAACAGCGAAAGCTGTGTGCCATCTGCTCTCAAATCGCTTTCCATTAGACTGACGTGGAAGGATCCGCCGGCTTATTTATTTATTTACTTATTTACTTATTTACATCATCTCCCCCCCCCCCCCCTTTCTTTTATCTGAACGTACACTCTTTCCATGTCTCTCTTTCTTGTTCAGGTTCGATCCGAAGAAAGGGTTCTGGTGTCAGCTGATGGACGGGGGAAAGACCAAATGCCTGGGCAAGAGTAAAGGCCGCAGATACCCGGACATGGATGCAGATGTGAGTTTTGGATCTGTGTACACACAACCATTATGCATTTCAAGGAAAAACAGAACAACAGTTAGTGAGTCGTCCAAATGTCTGTCTTGCTGTTTTGAAAATGAGTCCCAGAAAAGGAGTCTGCTCCAAGTTAAAAGCCCCTGTAGGAGCTGTATTGAATTGCACTGCTGGAAGTTGAGACTTGGAAGTGGTGCACAGCGCCGGGGCTGGTTTAGTGTCACCCTCAGCAGAAGTGACAGGTCCTTGTCGGCTCAGATTCTTCTGGAACATCAGCAGCAAGGCCCGCAGCGCTGGCCTCTCTACAGCGCTGTCCTTAACAGACCGAGGGAGAGGGAGGGAGGGAGGGATGGAGGGAGGAAGGGAGGGGGGGTAAACGACAGGAGGGAAAAAAAGTGAGAGGAGTCCTGATACTGACTCCCAGTCCTTGGCGTTACCTTGAGGCTTCTTGGCAGCCACATCAAAGTTAATTAGCAGGGAAGGACCAGGGTCACGTGTTGCACGGCTCCACCGCATGCGGCGGGGGGGGGGGGTGCTGCTGCTGCTGCTGATGATGATGATGATGATGATGATTCTGAGACCCCTGGTGGCATCGCGGGCAGCTATGGCGGGCTAACTCCCCGAGAGAGCCTGGCGGCGGAGGGCATGGCTGGAAGCTGGCACCTTAAACACAGATGGAGCCTCCTCTGTGTGTGAAGGTGTTCCTGTCGGAGTCACCAGCCCCTGTGCCCTCTGTCAGTTCACACCTGCGTGAGGAAGTGAAAATATAAACATACATGCATAAATACAGCAGAGGGCATTCTCAGTGGGAACAACTTGAGTGTTTGTATGTGTATCTTTCGCCAAGCGTCATTCATGCCAATGGCAATAGCGCAGTCCCTTAATACAGCATGGAGAATTGCAGTATACACATGAAGGGAGATTGAATAATAGGATTGGTAATAGGATTTAGGTCAGATTGAGTATCACTTAATAATATTATGGTAAGGTAACATTTTGACCTGAAGCCTACAATAAGTATTTGCCTTCAGGATATATTTTCTCTCTAAATATATATAGAAGTTTGTAACATGTCTGGATCTTCTCTTCTCTCTTCTCTCCTCCCACCATGGCAGTCTCGTAACTTCCTGCGGGACCAGTACCGGGAGCCCAACATCGAGCTGTCCAAGCTGCTCTACAAGATGGGCCAGCCGCTGCCCAGCTGGCTCCGCGAGGAACTGCTCCACATCAGGTAGCAAGAGCCCCGGCTGGCCACACCGCTCAGTGTGACCGCCCGCCACCCTCCCCCCGAGGACTCTCTGGCTTCGTGCGTAAAAGGGGCACGGCTACTGCTCACACTGCCCCCCAGAGGCAGGAAGACTGCATCCGACCCCTCCCTTAACCCCCCCATCTCCTTTGCTCGAAAAACCCCGCAGCCAGCGCCTCGTCGGCAGCCCAAGTCAGGTGGGCTGTTGATGGGTGTCGGGGACGGGAGCTGGATCGAGCCGCCTCAGTCCACCACCGAGGCCGTGAGGAGACAGTTTTGCGGCGACTGGCCTCATGGTGGGCTGGGGTCGGGGAGGTTGCGCATCACCAAGAGGACAAGAGAAATGGACATGGGGAGAGAGGAGGAGACCCTGCTTCGGAGCGCACGTGTACAGGAAGCTATTTTTTATGGCCGCTGGACAAGAAGGGTCTAGAGGGCCCACACAGAGGAATGACGAAAACACTGGGGGGGGGGGACGAGATACTTTCTTCCCCCCCCCCTTCGACGTGTCAAGAGTTCATCTCCCAATCTCTTTCCATTTTGAGAGAGTTGTGCGCACATATACACTACTCCCCCCCCCACCCCCACCCACCTTCACGATGAAAGAAATCGTCATTTGACTGAAATTGTGCCAGTTTTTAATGAACACGCTAGCCAATTCTTCAAGACTTAAGTGCCAGGGTTGAACACTCATGTCAGACCTTTATTTTGTAACACCCCCCCCCCCCCCCCCCCCCTTCTCCCCCATTCTTCCCATCAACACTCATTTATCACTGCTGACCACAGGCTCAGGGTGGCAGCTTGGCCTCATGTCGGAGGGGTGTGCGGCGCGAGAGAACTGGAGCGTGGTGTCGTCGAGTTATTAGATTGCTCACCACCACATCTTCCGTACACAGGAATTAAGCCCCCAGTCACATAATCTCTCTCCTCTCTCCAAGGGTACAGTGAGTGTACGGTATAATATTCAACAGCCAGGGAATGTAGACCAGCCAGAGTGCTCTGTTTGTAAGAGACATATCAGAGGAGCCCCTGCCGGCCCTCTTCCTCCAGTCTCCTCATTCCTCCACTCTGTGGATTGTCCCCTCAATAAGATCCAGTGGTTCTCCCAATGGGTGGCTACAGAACACAAGCAAAAGACGACGAGGAGGACCTGGGTTGTGTCCACTCCCTGTAAGCAGAGCAGAGGAAAGAGGGCAGCCATTTTGTTGAGTTGTCTGCCTGCGTCTGCTGCAGACTAAGACACACATTTGTTTTGTTTTGTTTTTTTGGCTAAACTGTTTAGTGAGACTACAGGGGATTTTTTTTTTTTTCAACAGGGATGTTTTCTGGAGCATGTCACCATAGCTGACACCACACCTAACCTGAGTTCCCTCTAGAGGATCAGATCACTGGCAACGCCCCCCTTACACATATCTACACTATCCACACGTATCTACACACGTTCATTCTGCAAAAACACCAATAGGCATACAGAAGTTATGTACTCACACAGTACAACCCCCACACCCCCTACGCAACCTCCCCCCCAAAAATGCAAGAGTTTGGAACGGGTTTAAACTTTGTCAGTATAGTTCTCTCAAATTCTCCTTTACTATAACTTGCAACATTGTAACATTTGCACAAAGTTATATTGATGCTGAGGCATCATTTTTGTTCATTCTGTGTAACATTGATTAGTATTTACATTTTTTAAAGATGGTGAACTGATTAAATGGTCAGCAAACACTAAGGTCTTTAGTGTTCACTAAGGTTTTTCCAAACCACAGAGCAGGCTGACACGTAATGGCATTTGGGGGTGAAATGGCAAAATTTGACTTTTAGTGTCTGTATGTAAATAAAATTTTATGGGAGTTTTTAATGAATGATGCATTGTGGTACTACAAAGAAAGATAAGCTACACCCATATCAAATGTGAAAATCCCAAATATTAATTCAAAGGTGTTGCGTTATGGTCCATATCATGTTTTGCTGCCTTAACTGAATTAACCAAACTAGTTATTTAAATAAAAAAAAAAGACAACTGAATCATCAATATCACTTCAGTGGGAAGCCTTAAGAGGAGATCTTTTTCAGTACAGTGTTGAAATACGAATGTGAAAAATAAACTGGACTTCAAACTCTTGTTACTCAGCCTCCTGCTGTGTCCAGCTATCTTTCATTGGCACAGAGGCAGGTTCACAGGACCAGGTCTGACATCGGACAGCCACCCGTCTGACAAGCAATGTATTATAATGTTTGTTATTGCACCGACTCTGGTTTCATTGTATCTCTGGAACTTGGACCGCTGTAACCTTGTTACCACTTTGCAATGACCGTTGGTTCAGCAAATTTAATTGTGCCGCAGTTTTCCAGGAAAGGCCCATCCATGATGAGCACCACCCAAAGGTGATCTAATGGAATGTCAGACTATTGTTCTGTCATTGTTGTGTAATGCTCAACAAACTGCAAATTATAAGATCCGGTGCATTGCCTGAACTCCGACCCAAGGACTCAAACCAGTCGTTGCAAGTGAAGAAGGCTGCAGAGAGAAGATTAACTAACAGATCTTCATAATGTCAGTCTCACTAAATGTATGGAAATGAATAAACCAGAGCCCCGTTTTAGTTTTTTTTGTTTGACTTGACTTTTTTTTTTAACTGACTCTTCTGCTGTTTGAACTCTAGAATTAATGAGGATGTCTTCTAGCGCAATGCAATACGATCCTACCCTTTCCTGTGAAGCACAAGCACGTGGGAGCTGTGTTCATGTGTTACACCCCACCACCATCAGACCTAGTTTGCTGAAAATGCACGGCAGCTTTTTGAGTCTCTCAGTCCACAGGAGAGCAGCCGGGCAGAGAAGAGATTTTGTATGCCCTTTGAACGTACACCCACGTGGTGAAGCTGGAGTCTTGGAGACCTGACAGCGAGATTTGTTCCTTATCTGTCTCCGTAGAATGGCTTTTTTTTTTTTTTTTTTTTTTTTTTGCATTTCAGCTGTGTCCCATGTCAGTGGCATGCATTATTCATGAGCGCAGCTTGTGGTCCTACCATGTTTCAAAGCATCCAATTAAAGAAGCCCTGTGCGTTCAGTGAAGACTTTGGAAAAAAAAAAAAAAATGAGGGAAGGGTTTTAATTGGATTTCACCCTGTGTGATGTTAAAGACTGTTAATCCTCTCTGGAAGTGATGGAAGCTGTGTGTAGGGGAAGCGTTGTGATCGCATGGTTTCTGCTGTTGCTTTCTCTTTTTTTGCTTTTTTCCTTATCCAAGGTTGGAATGTAAGCTGACAATATTTTCTCATTTCTCCTGTTGCCGTGAAAACAGATTCAAAACTGGCAGTTTGAAGTCCGCTATTAATTGGTTATATTTACAAAGTTAACTGTACAAGTCTTTATTACACATATTCTTGTTTCACCTATTGAAGATGTTTTGAAGTTTTTTTTTCTTCGTTCACCATGGAGATGTGATTAGCTGCATATCTTTTGTGATTCGGCAATGTCTTTGTTGGAAGGATTTCATCTTGGTTCCGCATTTCAGGTTCAGCATTTCTTTTGAAATTTGTATTATCGGTTGTCTTTGAAGAGAGGAAACTGGCTAATCCTATTTAAGGTACTGAGTTATGCACCTTACATGGAACACTGTTTGGACTCCAAGTTGAACATGCACTCGCCTACAAACCAGTGGTCAAGCTGCTCCCATTTCATTTTTTTCTCCCCACGTTTCCCAAATATGGCCATGCTGACAATGCAATAGTAAACTGGTCACCTGCACCAAGCACAAAATCCTTTGGTTGAGAGCAGGGGGAGAACGGGGGTTGAATGGTTATTTGTATGCTCCAGCCGAAGGAATCATGTCGACAGAATGCTAGTTGATTATCTTTTGGCCCCAGTCTATTATTGAAAGATCCCAATGAATCTCACACTGCCAACATTGTGCTTTCTGTATGATAATGTAGGTTATTAATTAACAGTGATCATAATGAAATAACTGTAAGGAAATAATAATAATAATAATAATAATCACCTGGACTGTACAATCAAACATATTGTTGTTAATATTTTTTATTGTTGGTAGCTAATATTTTTGTGATTAATTTACAAATAAAGAAACCACTGTCTTTTTATCTTGTGTTTTTTCCTAATTTTTGCCTTAATGGATCAAATGCTTCATCATAACCAAGACACCGTGACCAAATGTGCTTGTCTCTGTTTCAAATGCATATGATCTAGCAGAATAGCTGAGGTAGAACATGCATTGCTATCATTTGTCCAGAAGGTGGAGCTACACATTAATGGTTGTTCTTGCGATCCATAGGCTTTGCATATTGACTGAATAAGGCAACACTCTTTCATCGAGAAGAGTTTTGTAGCTCAGCATAAATTCTGTCACAAACACAATACATAAGATACCCATATGGAACCACACTTTGCAAAACTAGGTCAGAGCCTTGAGGCAATAATGGTCCACAATCAAGTAAGCCAGAGTAGGAATAAATATGTTCGACTACAATAACTCTTTAAAATAGTTTCAATATATATATATAAAAGTTTAGGGGTCACATTAGTGTTTGTGATATAGGCTCTCCAAATAGTATTGCCTCAAAATAATTCATTTGAATGACGTTAGTGAGATTAAATACTGTATGAGAAACAAGTAGAACATTATATGATTTTCTGCATTGATTTGACCTTGATTTCAGATTTTTTTTTTTTTTTTTTTTGGTTATTTGACAAGCGTAGAATTATAATGGTGTATTGCATTGCAGAAATGTTTAACACGTTTGCTGATTATACAGTAGCCTATTCCTCATCTCAACCATGAGACTGCTTTCTTGGAGGAGGTGAAGAAGCTGGCGACCTGCATGCATGTCAGTCAAATTGTTTAATCCTCTCTGGAAGTGATGGAAGCTGTGTGTAGGGGAAGTTGTGATTGCACAGTTAGTCTAATCAGTCGAATTACTAGTTATGGATTTCAAAATGAGGCAGCAACAGTTCAGTTTTAAATACAACTTGATTTCCCCCAGGCCATTAGACTCCTCAATATCAACATGCCACTTTAACTCAGGACTTAATTGATGTGGTTGTTCCCATAGTTGACCTTTGCATTCAGTAACCTAAATAATAATAATAATAATAATAATAATATACTGTTCTTTTTACTTTAATTTAATTAGTATTAACTATTATTATTATTTTATTTACATCATCTTCCATTTTATACAGTCATGGAGTTGACTGAGGTGTACTGCTAGGATTGTCTTACTTTCTCTGGCTAAGCCTAGCAAGATCCTCTATGGCAGGGGTAGGCAACCTATGGCACGGGTGCCACTGCTGGCACGCCGAGGCATAATCACTGGCACGCGCCACCAGCATCAGCAAAAAAAAAAATCTCATACTGACAAACTACGAACCCCAGATAAAAAAAAGCTCAGCCAAGAAAAGCAAGGACAGGGATCACACTGACTGGTAGGCAAGATATACCTTTTAATTGAGACAAATAGCCTATGATTAATTTTAGCCTCAGCCCACACTGTTCAGTTAAATAGGCCTGCTGTTGCCTATACAATGTTGTGGCCGTTTCGTTTGTTATGCATGGCTATAATAATAATAATAATAATAATAATTAACATTTTATTTTATTAGCACATTTTCAATGTAAATTAAAATTCCAAATTTGTAGAAGTATATTCCCGTTGTTAATGTGTGTTTTTTTAACCATCATTGTTGATAGTGGCACACTCATTGACTAGAAATGTTGAAGTTGGCACTGGAGGTCTCAAAGGTTGCCGACCCCTGCTCTATGGCCTATAGATGTTGTGAAATTACTGCTGGAACTCTTTCTCACCATAGGTTTGCCTCTAGTATAGGCCTAATAAAATGCTATTCTTTATCACGTTAATCCTCTGATGGAAGATGTGTGTGTAGGGGAAGCATTGTCATTGCACAGTTTGTCTAAACAGTCAAATTGCTAGTTATGGATTTTAAAATGAGGCAGAAGCATAGTTAAACCCCCTTTCATGTTCAGTTTTCTGAAATCAGGTAAGTGCGTCAGTGTTTTGATGGTCAAAACTGTGGGATTATATAAAACCATTGATTTCCTCCAGGCCATTAGACTCCTCAATACCTGCCACAGGACTTCATTGGTGTGGTTGTTCCCATAGTTGGCCTTTGCATTCAGTAACCTACACACACTTTGTACTTTTCAGTCTGTGCCTATTATTATTAGGCTATTATTATCATTATTATTATTATTATTATACTAGCCTATTGTTCTTTTTACTTTAATTTAATTAGTATTAACTATCATTATTATTGTTTTTATTATTATTTAATCTGTCTCATGATTTTATTTATCATCTTCCAGTCATGGAGTTGAATAGGTGTAGCCTACTGCTATGTGATAAATCTCTCTTGAATCCTCTCTGGCCTAGATATTGTGAAATTACCGCTGAAACTCTTTCTCACCATGGGTATGCCTCCACGCCTTCCCCATTTTCATAACGTATACATGGGTGATATATATTAACAATGTGTAATAAAATGCTATTCTTTATCACGTTTAATGTAGCCTTTCAAGCGTACAAATGAGACTTTTACTCTAAAACAGATACACCCCCCGCACCATAAGTGTCTTCCGGTCGCAAAGACTGAACCGTGACCCGGTAGCACTAATTCCTTCCTTTCCTGTTTCAGCCTCGCACCGAGACGTACATAGAAGTAAGTGCCTACATTACAATCTGTTCAAATCTAGTTGGTTATAAAGACATTAACTCTTCAATTTCATCGAAATACTGCTTATGAAAAGTGGTTAATGCCGACAATGGCTGTATTTTATTTTTCTGTGCATTTACGGATTAAATGTTGATGGTTTTCTGTCGCCTGTCTGTGCTAGCGTAGGCTAATCACTAACATTTGGGCCTTCGAGTTCGACCGGCTTAGCTATGTTTAATGTAGAGATGTTTTGAAATGAGCTGTGTCTTTCTAAGTCATGCTGTCTTCAAAACAGTGTTGTATAGTTGAGGTGGTTTGTGTAGTGAATGATTTCAATGAATCTAAATTGGAGGCATCAGTTATGAAGTTTGCTGACGCGCTAGCCATGTAGTGGCGACACCACATTGCCCTATCTAAATGTACACATTTGCATGTAGCTAACAGTGACCATGGTGTTGTTGTTTAATATCAGTCACTACTGAATGATAAATTATCTGAAGTTACTTTGCAACTTTGCAACCATTGCATGTCTTCATGAGAACAACGTGTCGCCATCACTTTCTCCTGACCTGTATCGTTAACACAAGTTATACGATGTCCGCTGTGCTTCAGCCGAGCTCACTACTGGAGTTGTTGTCTATTCAAAGTCGTTATGTATTGTTCCTCAAAGTTATCTATTAAGTGTTAACTATGTAATGTTATGACTTCTTCCAGCAATGGCACCGCGTAAGGGTAAGGAAAAGAAGGAGGAGCAGGTCATTAGCCTGGGTCCTCAGGTCGCTGAAGGCGAGAATGTTTTCGGTGTCTGCCACATCTTCGCATCCTTCAACGATACCTTCGTGCATGTGACTGACCTCTCTGGCAAGTAAGTGTCCAAACAAACGAGACGAGCTCCAATAGTTCCTAATAACTCGATATTTAGTAGTGCAGCACATGTTGTACTTTAGGTAATGCTGTTCATGAGGCCTTGGTCTGATTATGTTAGTAGGCCTACTTACTTAAAATCTGTACCCCCTCTCAACCTTTTGTGGTCAACCTTAATCAACAGGGAAACAATCTGCCGTGTGACTGGCGGCATGAAGGTGAAGGCTGACAGAGATGAGTCTTCTCCATACGCTGCTATGCTTGCTGCCCAGGATGTTGCTCAGAGGTGCAAGGAGCTTGGCATCACTGCTCTGCACATCAAGCTGAGGGCCACTGGCGGAAACAGGTCAGCATTCATGAGCCAATTTCAAACACTTGTCAGGAATTCTTAATGTTTTCTAAAGGCATAACTGGCATAAAATCCCTAAATGCCTCGGCTTTATGGTTCTGTGAAAATTCTTGGCTGATTGTTGTTAATGTGTCCTGAGTTCTATGGCCAGTCTCTCTGCACATTAGCGTTTCATTTATATGTTATCCTCTGCACATTTGATTTGGATGGGTTTTTAAAGAAACACTTGTGCAAGTGCTTATCAAGAATAGGAGTCAATCATGAAGTACTTCACAAGGCAATGCTATAATGCCAATGGGGATGATGCTGTACAGTGAATCTTAAATAGACAAGTAGTCAATTATCAACAATATAGTTTCTGGTCTGAAACTGACACAAAGCAACACATGTATGTGTAGTTATTACATCATAGTAGAAAGGTGTTTTGTCTTGGATGTCTACAGGTTCTTAGCTGGTAACCTGTGCATTTTGATATGGTATGGCTTCGATCCACTGCCATTTCTTTGGATATCATGTAGCCCTGACTGGTATACCTTTTGACTGTCTGAAGTCTGAAAAGCAATGAATAATTAGATAGGCTACTTGCCAACTTATATGAAGCACAATTAGATATAGGCAATTGCATAGACAGTCAACTTTTCTTTCTGTGAGTATATCAACAGGGATAATATAGGCCTGCGTTTATTTTACAAGACTTAAACTTGCTTGGTTGAAATAATGATTACTCTCTTGGACTACTTGAGGGGCCTAGATGCGTTTCGTAAAGATTTTCTAGACTTCTGATGACGATGGATTTATTGATCAAATTATGTACAGCGCTCTTTATGCCTTGATTTGCATTTTGCGAGGGTAGGAAGGGCAGTACCTTGAAAGTGATAGGAGAGGAGCTGAACGCACTGTATTGCCACCAGACATTTGTTTTCCCATCATGCACTCATGATTACACAGCTGGACGCCTGGTGGCATTTTTGATGTTAGAGTGGAATTCAGAAATCTTCCATTAGTAATATTGGTGTTTTGGCTTTGTTGTAAAATAAGGTTGTTGAATGACATTGTGTTGGGCCGTCTTTTGCAGAACCAAGACTCCTGGACCTGGTGCACAGTCAGCTCTGAGAGCCCTGGCCCGCTCGGGCATGAAAATCGGACGTATCGGTAAGTGTGAAGCTTCGGTCTCCCGTCCTCCCTTCGTTTACGGCTTGTGTTTAGTAGAGCACAAAAAGGCGCAAAGATGTTTACACATGGGGCAGAAGTCAAGGTTGTGTGTGCAGCTATTTTCTTTCAATTGCTCAGATACCGTTTTCTTGGCATTATCATTTTTATGTTGGTGTGTCTTGTGTGCTGGCCCCATGCATGCATTTACCCTTTATCGTTTTCTTTCTGACCGAGCTGACTACAGCAGGCCAGGTATAGAGCAAGTTTGCAGGTGTGCCTCAGCAGCCTTTCTTACATGATATGTCTGAGCCCAAGCACATAAACCTGTGTTGTCAGCAATGGCTCAAATTAATTTAGATTTTTTTTTTTAATCTCTTGCTGTCGTTCTTAGTTCTCATAGAGAGAATACAGGGAATGGAGGGGCTTGTTAATGAGCTTTGTGTTTCTACATCAAGGTGATGTTATGGGTTACCCATGCAGCACCAACAGCCTTAGTTGGAATGGATGTCTCTCCCTTTTCTTTTCTTTTTCTCTGTAAATGTACACCTGGTTGTTTGTTTCTGTAATCAATAAAGAGCTGTGTCTGAAATGTTTTATTTTGCTTGTTGCAGAGGATGTCACCCCTATTCCATCAGACAGCACTCGGAGAAAGGGAGGTCGTCGTGGACGTCGTCTGTAAATGATCTGGGTTTTTCACTCAATAAAAAGTCGAATAACAGTTATTGTCTCTGTCCTGTGTCCTAAACACACTCTCCTACACCAGTTGGCAACCTCTTGGGGAGCTCAGTTCTTTTGCACATTTCCAGACATGTCAACCAGTGCGCATTTTGCATTGCAATTTTCACATCAAAATATGCCGGTTCACCCAGCCTATACATTTATTGTATAGGAGTTAAGTTTATACTCTTGCAAAATATGCATATTTAGTTACTTTTGTCAACTGTAGCCTATATTCAGGTGAATTAAATATGAGGGCTAGATTTATTTCTTCACAAAATACAGGGTTCCCACGGATCAGGGAATTTCTGGAATGTCATGGAATTTCAGAAGAGGCATTTCCAGTCAGGGGATTTGGTCAATTTGAATGCACAGTCAGGGAATATCAGGGAATTTTATCAACAGTAAATTATGTAATAGCCAAAACCTGCTGTGTATTCTCGTTTCCTGTTTGGATGCACCTTTTAATGTTTGTTTTGCCTGGAACATCTCCCGCTCTAAAAATGTGCAACATTCTAGAATGCAATATCTTGGCTTGTGGCGTCACTTCAGGCAAACATGCCGGGAAATACTGGTTTCGAGGTCATGGAAATTCTGTTTTATGGTCAGGGAATGAGTGGGAACCCTGAAAATAGATGTTTTAAAGAGGACATATTATACCTCTTTTTAAACGAGGTTAGAATTGGTCTCCCAAATTGAGCCGTTTCTGGGCTGGCCACGCCTCCGGCTGCGTGTATTGATTACGCTGCTCGTTTCACAGGTGAAAATGACTACAAACTGAGCCGGCATCCAACCACATATGTTAGACCCTGGTGCTAGGGTTGGTCTATGCAAATTCCCTTAGTATTACATCAGAATAAGGGAGCAATCCAAATGGCTCACAGCAGCATACTATTCTTGACAAGTCTTTCTACTGATCTACAGAAAACGGATGGATGGGTTTTTTTCACGCTTGGAGTGTTTATAAGAACAGTAGAGGCCTAAATATGAACACAAAGGCCTGCAAAAAGTGAGTTTTGCATAATATGTCCCCTTTAATTCTATTGAAAAGGTGCAGGACAAGACCTGATTGAATAGAGATAAAAAAAAAAAAAAAACGTAAAATGAGGGCTACTGTAAAAATTTCAGTTGGTATTTTCAGGAACACCTTGGATATGCAACATTTAAGGAAAAGTTCTTTGAACATGAGTTACATTAAACTTTGAACCTTTATTTGGGTTATCAGGCTATATTTGAATGTCAGTAAAAGGGGGTCAGTATTTGATTATGGAATGTCTTGTCAGGTTGAAAGCCTGTTGCTATCAGACATTATCTAGTTCACCAAGTCACCCATTGTTATCTAGTTCACCAAGTTACTAAAAAGGCTAAAAAGATGTACTCATATATATTCCGGGTTGGCAGGTCTGCATTTCTATTTTGACCTTTTCTAGAAGTTGTTCATTTGGTATATTTAAGTAGCCTGACGACGTCATACTCAATTCTCAAATGTGAGTTGGCCTAAAAAATCTTAATGACACAAAACTATCCAAAATATTGACAATGTATAGTGAGCAATCTCAATATTGAAATAGGCAGAAGGAAACAGACCTGGTTACCTAGAGAGTAACCTGTGTCACCACCGCCAGGATAGTAAAGTGAAACAGAACAAATTTTTTTAACTGAATGCCAATATTACCAATAAGACCTCAGGGAAACCTTCTTCAAAAAAGTTAGTAGCATACGCCCTGAAATTTTAAATGAGGGCAAACTGCAATATATCCTGGGTGAAATTCCAGAGATCACACTGACAGCTGGAAAATATGTATTAGCCTGTCACAAAAGACAAAATGCAACCATAAGCCAGTGATTCCACCCCCTGCTGTTGTTTATTGTTTTTTCTCTTTATTTTCTCTTTATATTTATCTATCCATTTTTCTTTTTTTCCCTTATAATTATTATTATTGTCTACTGTTTGTTTTGAGTTTTGTTTATTATTGTTATTATTATTATTAGTATTGCTATTATTATTACTTGTAATAATTTTGGTAATATTGCAACCAATAAAGCACAACGTCAGCTTGCTACCTGGGTTATGTTCATATCTTTATCAGGATAATCAGTGTAGCCATTGCAATTTCAGCTATTTTCAGCCATGAATTGTTGGTCTCTGAGAGGGGTCCCAGAACTCCATAACAAAAAAAAAGCTGGAGGGTTTTAATCATATGGCTGTTCATAGTTCCACATACTTATCACACATACAAAGTAGCCGATTTGGCTGACCCCCATCTTCCGACCTCTGCCTGGTTTTCTTGTGCAATGACTCTTAAAGGAATAGTTTCTTTTTATTCCCCTAGATGCTATTTGCCTTATTCATGAAGTGGCCAATGTAAACCAAAATGATGCTACAGGGTACATGAATCACATGATTGTTGTGTTCTATGAATTCACCAGTAGGTGGCGAAAATGTATTACAGTTTTTGCCCGTTGCATGAACACATTTTGCAAAACTTTGCTCACCGTACCAAAACTCTACACACTAGTGAACATAACACAACACTAGGAAATAAATCTTTCACATGTATGCCAAATTGAAACTCTTCTATCAGTACCTAAACTCTGCAATCAAAACCCAACAATCCTTTGTCAAAATGTAACTCTGGTGACAAAATGAAACACACTTGCATCATATGCATACACTTGCAAATCAGGAGGAATACACTAGTCTACTTTATATGAAACATATTTGCTTGAATACATTTAGAAAAACTTCACTCATTGTGCCAAAACTCTACACACAAGGAAACAATGACACAACACTGGGAAATATACCATTCACATCACCATTTCCAATGGCTAAACGAATGGGCTTTTTGTAGATGGCTGATTGGTGTTCAGTTTTGCAAGTAAGTGCGTGCAGTTGTGTATTTGAGTGGTTGCAATTACCCGATGTGTTTTGTATTTTGGATACATGTGTTTAACAAATGGTACTCTGAGATTTAATTTTTGAACGAAGTGTCTTATGACATAGACTAGAGAGTAGTATGCAGGACCAAGTGTGTTGCATAAAGGAGCACAGTAAGTGTGTTACAGAATTGCAACTAGTGCAAAGCAGCACTTTTGTTTAAGGTATAGGTATAGGTGTTCGAGATATGGCAACAAAACTTAAAGTTGTGTTACTTAGTCTAAGCATGGGTCTATAGTGTTCAAGCAACAGGCAAAAACTGTAATACAGTTTTTTCTGAATGCTAAAGCACTAATCGTGATTCTTGTAGCACAATTTCTAAAACTATTAACACATATAGCAAAACCACTCACTGAGTTTGCAAAAATAAAAGCACAAACACTGCTTTGAACTCAGTTTGCAATTTTGTAACACACACTTTGCAAAACTGTAGCCTACACAGCAAATTTCTAGAGTTCAAAAATCTGTAGTTAAACAAAAAAGTGTTAAAGTGTTAGATTTTGGGAGTTTATTCTCTACATTTAACTACAGCTTGTGTTCAGGGTAACTCTTTGGTGGTGTAATATGTAGGTGTTCATTTATTGGGTGTTGAGGACTGTGAGGAGCCTGATTCAACACTACACCTGAGTTTACAGCTTTGTCACCGTGCTCTGCTCAGCACAGTATATTCACTTGGACTTCACCGTGACTCGAGCCAGGTAAAAGTGTGATTTTACTTCTTACTACTACTTCTAATGTTAATAGCCTACCATTCTTTTACTTCGAATGTTATATTAGGCTGTGCAAGACTTTAAGACGATAACAGGACGTAACGGTAGCCTACATTTGTAATTTTATCAGACTGTGATGGCCAAACTTGCTAGCAGCTAGCTGCTGAAGTTAGCCCCGAACTTAATTTATTAGTTGGCAGCTAGCCCCCAGACTTGTAATACCATGCGTTATCATACTCGTCATTACTGATGTCTTTGTGTATTTAAGTTAACATTAGCCTACGCAGTTTCTTGTCGTATCAATGTACTGAACAGTACCGTTGTTGTTTCCTTAGTTGACTCGACACGGCAAGGACCGTAACGGACGCGAGAAGGGGACCCATGAGGGAATCACGACTAGATGACACGGTAAGGTTACTGCAGTCTTACGTGAAACATTGTAACGTAAATGGCGGAAACACTGTCGCCTTAAACCTAACTTTTTCACATAGACCTAAAAGAAAACCTAGCTTTTTCCTAGCTAACCAGCAGTAGTGTTTGAAATTGTTCTTTACGTCCATGTGTTGTGAAGTTATCTCTCACTATGTGAAACTGAGTCTTTCTGGATGTCAGTGAACGTTGTGGTTCATGCAACATCAATGACTTATGTAGATCTTTGTCTTTGTGTTTCAGTCCTGCCAGAGCCTGGAGGATCACCTCATGTGAAGGAAACCCTCAGCCATATCTTCTGGCCACAGGAACTTCAAAAGTTTTCCAGCTTCTATAGTCTTGGACAGAAAGCTTCTTCCATATCAGTCATGCACACACTGGAATATAGGCTAGCCTCTGAATTTAAAATAAAGATGAATATTGAAATAAATAATGAATGTTTTCTGTAGTAATTTTCACCTAAAACATTATTTGTGTTTTTAATTATTAACTCTGAAAAGTGTTAAATAAAACCCTAACCCTAACTGGTAACACCATGAAAGAGTTAACACAAAAATTAACTCCAGGTGAGAGTTGTATTTTACTCCACATGAGAGTAGTATTTTAACACCTACAAGTGTTCAGTTTTAACTCCAAAAAAGAGTTTAAAATCAACTCCCGGAAAAGAGTTACTTTAACATCTCCCTGGAGTACATTCGATGGTCTCACATGTACACTTAAATGTAGTTGATATAAACTCCCAGAGAGTTTATTCCAAAGACCAGAATTTGCTGTGTAGGCACAATTCACTGCACAACACTCTTTTTGCGGAACTTTAAACACAACTCACTGCTTACACTCAATTACCAAATTTCCAACACACTCCTAGCAAAATCATACACATGTATGGCTATAATTAACACTATTTTGCCAACTGTCTGGCACATTTTCACATGTGAAAACTGTTTTAGATCATTAGTTCACTTTGCAATCAGCCTAAGCAGTGTAAATCAGGCACAGGTAAGATATCTGTGTGGAGTACAATGGAAGGAGCAGGAAGAGTGAGAATTAGAGGAGGCCTAGGAAGAGGACGTGGAGGTGAAGGAGCGAGAGGGAGAGGACGACAAGGACAAGGAGCCCGGTGCCTTGGACAGGAGGACATTGCATGCAATGTACTGTAGATGAAATGTTGTGGCCGTACCCAGAGAGATGTCATAATGTAGACAGATTTTTTTTTTGACTCCGCGAAATTACTATTTTGTGTTTTGACTTTGTATTTGTTTTGTTGAGTGTGAACTCCAATACTTGAAGTTTGGATTCCTATATGTTTACAGAACTATGACAAAAGTATGACCTCAAACTGACATATTGTAGCCTACCTTGTGCACAGAGAAAGCAAAAACCAGATGTGTCTTGTATTCATATCATCAGTGTGTAGTTGACACAATGTGTGCTTAGTAGATGATGGCTTATGTTTACTGATTGATACAGAAACACCATTTATACAAAGCTGTGAAGAGTTAATCAAGCTGTGTTCGCTTTTGCAAGAGAACTAGGCCTACAATGTTTTGATAATTTAGTGAAAGGTTTTGTTATTTGTGTGTAGAGTTTTGCAAAAATAGCCAATAATTACGAAAAAAGTGCTTAACCAATCAGAAAAAATATAGTCTGTGTACCCTGTAGCCATAGCCTGTAGCCTCTTAGGTCTACACAATGGCTGTGGTATGAATAAGGCAAACATGCAAACATGCGTGTATGCGTTAATATACACGCCACTTTTTGACAGCCAAATGGCGTTTTATATTACGCAACTAGAGGTTTCCCAAGGGCGCGGGAAGGGGGGTGCTGAGGGTGCTGCAGCACCCCTTGCCGGCAGGCGTTTTGTTTTTTTCGTGCCTTAAAAGTAATGATGAAAATCGCCGCACAGGTTTTTATGATATTCCAAACTAATGCCACGGCTAGCAGCCACCAGAGCCGTATCTATCCACAACTGCAACATTGTTACTAGCGCTGACCTGGCGTTATGGTGCCAGAATCATTTGTTGCAACTTTAGAATGATGGGCATTTGTTTTATTTCCTCAGTGTCAGCCAACGCATGGCTATTCAAAGCAGGTTGAATGGCTACATTATTCATATTTGTTTTAAATGGAAAAACTGTAGCAGGTTTGTGAAAAAAGGAATACGGGAAAGTTGACAGAGTTCACGATGCGTCTGACGTAGCCTGGGCCTGGCCTGCTCGACTGTGATGTCACAATTAAATAAATTATCCAAAGTTCTCCTCAGCAATATTTCATTCAGTTGATCACACATTGATTACAGGGAAGCCCATTTCTGAAAATGCTCTGGTCGAATTGAGACATACCTGATCTATAAAGAATTGTATTCTTTATAGATCAGTGAGATGAGGTAGGTCAATCTCAGCTAGCCATATCCATTACTGGGAATTATTTATTATAGATAATAATAATAATAGAAATAACAACATGTCATTTAGAAAGTGCCTTTCAGTGATAAAAAAAGCTTGCTATTTAATATCTAGAAAATGGTGAATTCCAGTGAAGGACTGGTTGCTGAGGAGCAAAGTGCCACACATGATGACGGTAAGGCTTTATACCCCCTTCATTCTGTTTTGTAACACGAAATGTAGCCTACGTGTTGCGATATCAAAATGAATTTGTAACCTGGAACCTAAATTTGTATTCTGTCTGTATAGCAGCTCCGCTAACACCTCCCTCACCCTCTGCGGAGCAAAAGATGGTGAAAGTCCACACCGTGAGGCTGCCTGAGGGTTTGTCAGTCTGTACCTACTTAAAGGACATGGAGAAAGAGTATGTGTCTCATTTTGTCCTACCTGAAATAGTATTTTATAATTTAATCTGCAAAAGCACTCAAATGACATATTGTACCTCTTCTGTAGGCAATGGACAGCTATTTCTCAAGGAACCATTGGCCCTGTGAGTGACTAATCTTATTAAAATATGTTACCAAAAATAATTTTACATACCTAGAAATATGATTACAAGGAATTACCAGTGAAATGAAAACGCATAAAATGCAATGTAAATATGTCAAACATGTGTTGATAGGGTAGACATAGTGGTTGCTAAGTTAAATAAAGTGGTTGCTATGAAGGTTGCCATGGTGACTATGTTAGTTGCTTGGGCAGTTGCTAGGTTGACATGACAGTGGTTGTTTGGTTGTTGCTAGGGTGATTGATATGGTTGCTAGGGTGCTGCTAAGGTAGACATGGTGGTTGCTATGCTGGGTGCTATGTTGGTTGCTATGTTTACAGTATGGTAGTGGTTGCTAAGGTAATTAAGATTGTTGCTAGGGTGTTTCTAGGGCTATCACAGTGTTTACTATGCTATTTAAAGTGATTGCCTTTGTGGTTGCTATGTTGACATTACCCAGTAAGCACAAGAACGTTTGCAAGGCGTCTTGAAGATGTGTTCGAAAGGTCTGCTGGACGGCTGTAAGATGTATTCTAGAGAGCGTTTGCTCATCTGGCAGACGTATCTGATACGTCTTGCTAAGATCTTCAAACAGCGTTTAGCAGCCGTATTCCAGATGCTCATCAATACGTCATAATAGGACATCCATCTCCCTAACGTCTTACACAGATCTTATAAAGGTATTAAATAATTTATGATAAAGATCTAGAACTACGACACGCATTCTCAGTGAGATGCCGCCGCTGTTTGTAAGATAAAAATAAGACGTTCTAAATGGAACGCGATGTAATTAAGCTGTTCAGATCTTGCAGGCGTCTTGGAGACGTATTTGTCTCTATTTGTGCTGACTGGGTATGATAATGGCTGCTAGGTTGACATTATAATGGTGGTTGTCAAGTTGTTGCTTGGGTAATTATGTTAGTTGCTAAAGCAGTTACTAGGTTGACATGATAGTGGTTGTTTGGTTGTTGCTAGGGTGATTGATATGGTTGCTAAGGTGTTGCTAGGGTAGACATGGTGGTTGCTATGTTGGTTGCTATGTTTACAGTATGGTAGTGGTTGCTAAGGTAATTAAGATTGTTGCTAGGGTGTTGCTAGGGCTATCACAGTGTTTACTATGCTATTTAAAGTGATTGGCTTTGTGGTTGCTATGTTGACATTATGATAATGGCTGCTAGGTTGACATTATAATGGTGGTTGTCAGGTTGTTGCTTGGCTAAATGAGACGGTTGCCAGGGTGTTGCTAGAGTGATCAGTAATTTCAATACAATATAACAAATGTTACAAAAATGACAAAAGAATAGCAGCCATGTCCTTTAGAAGACCTATTTTAAAATGTTTTAATGAAGTTTGTACATAAAGTGTTGAGAACAATGGTGCTAATCTGAGAATGGTTGTCATTGTCATTGTTCTCAATACAATATTTCAATACAATATTTTCAATATTTTCATGCACTGCAATTAGTTTCAGAGGTCAACAGGTCATGCAGAACAACCTGATTTATTGTCCTTGTTCAAAATAGGTTACAAGGGTCGCGGTCCTCAAAGTATGTAAAAGCATAGTACAGGTGGTGTCCTTGAGTGCCATCAAGGTTGTTATTCCAGCTGTTATGAGACTGGCGATACGAGACCCAGAGACTCCACTGGCATCAGGTGCAGTGGACGAACCTGAAGAGCCTAGCAGTGAGACACCAGTCAGATGTGCGTCATCATCATCATCGTCAATCATGTACATCGAGGATGAAAAAGATGTGATGATTCTTAAGCATGGTAACCTGGTGGATATTGTTCCAAAGAATGACACTAGCAGGCTGCCTTCATGGTGTGTAATTGCCCTCAAAGAGACGCCTGTTGTTGAGTTGTCACCAAAGAGGTAGGTTTATGAAAGAATGTAATAATGTCAGTATATATGATACAAAATATGATACTATGACTTTAATATAGTGTATACAGTGTGATTAAGTGTTTTCCTCTGTCTGGAAGGTCTTGCTCATCTGTTGAAGCTGCTTCATTCAGTGGACTCCTGAAGGCTAATTATGGGATATCCGTGGCGAGCATCCGGAACTCTGTTCAGAAGAATCTGAGCAAATTAGATGGAGTCGGCCCTGCAGCCAACTCGAACCACTTGAACCATGCCATCGTTAGAGAGGTTGTTGACATGGTCAATTTCAACATTGCCAAGGCCTGCAAGATGCCGAATGGCGCCAAGGAGACCAAGAGCCATGAGTTGGTTCACATTGTGACTTCTCTGATTGATGCTCATGCCATTTCTGAGACAGGCACCATTTTGGCTGTGGAGGAAAATGAAGAGCTGGACACAGCCTTAGAGTGCACTACTGGAGAAGCTATGACTGCTGTTATCAGTGCCGCAGAAACATGTTTTGATGGAAACAAGAAGGCAAAGTCACTGCTGGCATCGATGAAAAGTGCTCTTAGAATCTTGACTGACAAAAGCACTTCTGTTGAAGATACTCAGCTATGTCTAATAGAGGAAAAGCCTTCAGTAAGCGATAAAGAGATTGCCAGCCAAAAGGCTAACCAGGCTCACAGAGAGATAGTGCAGAAACTTAACTGTGAAGACTTCCATAGCCAGGCAACAAAGGCCGTCAGCGACGTTCTCAGTGCTGAGATCCGGCCACAAAGCAGTGCGGTACCAAACGATGGTCTGCCTTCTCCCACCCCATCTGTCCAAAGCACTGCCTCTCTGATTGTTGATGCTTTTGTGGCTGACATCATGTCAGCAGTTAGGGCCACTCAAAGCTCGCCCATGTGTGAGAAAGAGGGGGGATCGGCTGCTCAGGGCGGAGACCGTCCACACTTCCTAAAGAACCGGAGAGTCGTAGTTACCGGAGGGCTTTATCACAAAGTGCGCGCCATGCTTTGGCACTTTTTCAAGAAGCTGAGTGGAACCTCTTCTGTTCACCAGAGTGAGAAAGTGATGGAGAAGAAGTCGGGAGTGATGGAGGATGCTCACAGCTCCCATGACTCTGTGAAAACAGTGCCCTCCGTTGTTAGTGAGTCCGAGCTGAGGCTCCTTGCTCAAAGTGACCAAGCCCTTGCCGCTGTGAGGGTGTGCCATATGACCCAGAACGACCTGGACTCTTGCACCATAGATGTTTTGAATAATGTGGCTTTTTCATACCTGCCCAAGTATTCACGAGAACGGGTTTTGAATACACCTGTTCAAGAGTTTGTGGACGGCATCCTCTCCGAAATCGACAACTGGTCATCATCCGGCTCATCACCAACTGACGACACCAAATGTGATGAGCAATTGTCTGGCAGGCCAGCAAGCGCATCTCTTCCATGCCTCTCAAACCTAGGCAGTGAAAAGTGTAAGAGAAGAGCATTCAAGGCAGCGAGTGATGTGATGCTTACGGCAGTTAGTGGCTGCATTTCTTTGCGCCCATGCTCGCCTGATGGCCCAATGCTCAACAAAGATTTGTCCGAAAATCTGCCAGTGGGCTCCAGATGCCAGCTGGAACATGAACAGACCACTCCAGATGTGAATTCTGCAGCCAAACGCATCGTTGATCAGTTCGTAAATGGCATGAGGACTTGTCTTGAGACCCTGCAGTGTGACAATGGGACTCCAAAAGGAGGTTGTTTCACAGGTGTTTCAACAATTTTCCAAAGTGTGGAAGACACTGTGAGAGAGTTTTTCGCCCATGTATCATGCAAGGGCAAAGGCCAAGTTGAACAGCTTGAGGCCCAATCCCTGTGTTCCGAGGTCTCTGCGCACTGTAAGTGTCAAAGTGAGGGCTGCAATGGCTGTGCAAAAGCAGTGACGCGAAAGATGTTGATGCTCTTCACGGCAAAGTCAGTTCCAGCTGACTCTTCCAGCTCTGCTGTAGCGTCCATCGCAGATAGCATTATTCTTGAGCTAGAAACCCAACTGGCCTGTTCTGGCACACGTGATTCTGGTGAGTCCAGCCTTGTGAAATCTGAAATGGCAGACAAACTCTCCAGCGATGAGTTCCACGCTACCGTGACTAGGGAAGTGAGCCAGGTGCTGCTTAAATTAGCGCAAAGTTTTACTGGACCTGTGATGTTGGACAACCCTCTAGGCTTCTCTCCTGCCTCTGATTCCGCTTCCATCGCATCCAGCCTCGTGGGAACCGTTCTAGATGGAGTCCGATGCCTGATGAACTCCCCAGCCCAAGATGCTCTGACTCAAGATTTGAAAGTGTGGTCCGCCACACGTGATATGTACGGTCGCTTGCAGTTGAATCTCAGAGATTTCTTTACGAAGCTGTCAAGCCGCCAAAGGAAGGCTGTGCATTCTGCTTCAGCTAAGGAAGCTATCGGCCAAGTCTTGCTTTGCATTCAGGAGGAGCTCGCAAACTCAAGCAAGTTCCAAAGTTCTGACGACAACGTCAAGGAGATAACGGTCGTCATTGATTCACTGATTGAAGATGTTGGGATGGTGGACCGTCACACTGACCTGGACCAGGATAGGCCCCTCTCCTCCTTATCCGGTACCTCAGAAGGAAGCTGGTCAAACTGGAGTGAGGAGAGCCTTCCTGAAGAGTCTGTGGTCATACCAGAGGTCTCCACTGCAGCCCCCATGGCAGCAGACACATTGGTGGCTGTGAACATTGACCTGAGCGATTTGCCTCAAGATGAGGCTTCTGCGTGTGTACCGCACGAAACCGTAGTGAGCGCTGTGAACAGCATCACCTCGACGCTCGGCTTGCAAAATGAGGAGAGCTCCAGCAGGCCGCCCTCTCAGGGTCATCTGACCTCAGTGTGGAAGAGATTAGAAAAGGCTCTCTCCCAGGGACATATTCAGTCCTCTCAGGACCTGATTGAGGACGTTTACCAGATTCTCCTGAAGGGTAGACAAACTGTTGCTGCTGCAAAGTCTGCCTCCGACTCTGCTCTTGTTGCCATGAAACAGGCCCAGGATGTACCTCAAGGAGCCATGGTAAGCCAGATCATAGGCATGTTCGCACAGGAGTGTGTGAGGGATTTATTTCTGCCTTGCTTCAAATTGCCCTCGTCATGGAAGTCAGGTGCAAGGGCCCCCCTGAGGTCGGCCGCTGCCTCAGTGTCCTGTCCAGGTGGCCTAAGCTCCATGGCCAGAAACGGAGAGGACCGCGCCGCGGAATCACCGTCTCAGATTCTGGCAGAGGTACTGCAGGTTGCCATGAATGCGATGGTCGCTGACGTCATGAATATACTCTCCCTGGCAACGCGTTCGCCCATGGATATGGAAGCTTTTCTGAAGGAGTCTGGTTTACCCGGTTACGATGTTGCCTTCAACACACCAGATTTAGGACTCCTGGACGACAAGAGACGTGCAGGCAGTCAGGAAGGTTCTACGGACTACTCCAGCCTTGTGTCTGTGCTCATGATCCGCCTGCTGTCAAAGCTACAAAATGAGGATTCACTCTCTGACGATATGCTGGATCAATGCAGAGAACTTATCAACAAGGTGCTCTCTGAGCTCACAGCAGCACTTGGCATCTCCAAAACTGACTTTTGCCCTGCTGGTGTGAACATTTGCAAAGTATTCAAAGTTATCTACAATAACCTCCTGAGTGAATATGGATCAAAGAACAGTGTCCTGTTGGCCTTGGAGATAAAGGACCCCTCAGTAGAGAAGATTGTTGTGAGATCTTTGATCAGCGAGATTACGACTGATGTGACAAATGATAATGACGCTACACCTAAGAAAGACAAGAGAGGGAGTGGATGCTTTCAGTTCCTTCCAAATATGAAGAAGATTAAGTCTTGCCTGAAGGTAAAATTGACCTTTTTACATTATGTTAAAACACTGTTATGATATGCCACACGCTCAAGATTTGTATAAATAATGATTGACTGCTCTGCCTCTCCGATGATCAGAGAAACAAGTCAGGCAGCCAAAGAAAGGCCAACGCAGATGGAGCCACAGCAATCAGCATCACTGACAATATTGCCGGTAAGTGTACATTACACACACAGGCTTGTGTCCAAGTGGGAGCACCACATGTCCAAAATGTGAATCTATTCTAATTCATAAATATATATTTTTTTTAAATCAGAAATTCATAAATTCATCAAGTCACCTTTTCCAACCTGCCTCTTGTTCAGTTTCCTCAGAGTCCTTTGCCTGTTCGGTCTCATTGGATGAGGAGCCATGCGTCCCCATTGGCTCACCTGAGAAGAGACGCTCTCTCTTCACCCGCATCAGATCTTTCTTTAAGAGGAGGTCTTCTGCGGTCTCGCCAATGCAGCTCAAGTAACAACTTGAATGGCCTCAGATGTGGCGCAATTGGCTGGGGCACCTGCACTGTACGCCGGTGACCTGGGTTCGATTCCCGCCCTGCGGTCCTTTCCGGATATCACCCCTGCTCTCTCTCCCATTCACTTCCTGTCACCCTTCACTTCAAAAGGCCCCAAAATCTTTAATCTAAATTTAACTTTTTGAACCTCTGTTATTTTTTGCTCCTGTGCGTCCCCATTGGCTCACCTGAGAAGAGATGTTCTCTCTTCACCCGCATCAGATCTTTCTTTAAGAGGAGGTCCTCTGCGGTCTCGCCAGTGCAGCACAAGTAACAACTTGAACCAACCAAACGGAAAAACTTGAATCTAAATTTATTCTTTTACTTTTTGAACCTCTGTTATTTTTTTGCTCCTGTGCGGCCCCATTGGATGAGGAGCCATGCTCCACCTCTGGCTCTCCTGAGAGGAGATGCTCTCTCTTCACCCGCATCTTTAAGAGGAGGTCCTCTGCGGTCTCGCCAGTGCAGCACAAGTAACAACTTGAACCAACCAAACGGAAAAACTTGAATCTAAATGTATTCTTTTACTTTTTGAACCTCTGTTATTTTTTGCTCCTGTGCGGCCCCATTGGATGAGGAGCCATGCTCCACCTCTGGCTCTCCTGAGAGGAGATGCTCTCTCTTCACCCGCATCTTTAAGAGGAGGTCCTCTGCGGTCTCACCAGTGCAGCTCAAGTAGCAAATGGAAAAACTTGAATTTAAACGTATTCTTTTACTTACTTTGATAGTAGATATTGACGGGAAGTGAATAGAAGGGAGAGCAGGGGTAGGAACCAGAAAGGAACATGGGCCAGGAATTGATCCCAGGTCACCGGTGTGCGGTGCAGGTGCCCCAGCCAGTTGCGCCACAGCTGGGGCCCTGCATCTGATCTTTCTTTCTTTAAGACGAGTTCCCATGTGGTCTCGCCAGTGCAGCTCAACTAGACAAAAAAAACCTTGAATTTAAATGTATTCTTTTACTTTTTGAACCTTCTCAAGAGGACAAATAAGTCAATAAAACTCAATAAACTATTCATGCATTCAACTGTGTCTCGTTGTCTTTTTTTTCCTGAAGTTCAAGTCGAAGTTTAAGCAAGTCAAGTCAAGTCAAGTTTATTTATATAGCCCATTTCATACACAGAGGTCATTCAATGTGCTTTACATAAGCAAAAACCAAACAGTAGCAGATGTGCAGTGTCATGTTTAGTAAGTAAGTAAGTAATGTAATGTAATATTTATTCATAAAGCACATTTACAACAGTTCACACTGACCAAAGTGCTGTACATAGTATAATAAAAAAAAAGGTAAAGAAATACAATTTCTAGAATTCTACATTTATTTCTAAATGGATGCTCACAGCAGGTAAACGTTCACAAACAATTGAAATAGGCTACTAGTTATGCAAATCTATTAATGTTCAGTATAATCTCAAATGATGAATTTTCTTTGTGTTGGATCTTATCATTAGTAGGCTAGCGCAGCTGCCCCGGATCGGCGCTGCATCCGCCGGACAGACTGTCACAGTCAGAAGCTACACACAAGTCTGGCGCAAAGTTGGTGCAGATCCGCATACCGAGTGCGACTCCTACGCGGATCTGCTGATTCGAAAACGGATCCGGCCCAAATGTAAATGCTGTCTGGGATATCGGCGTCCATATTCACGCCGCATTTTCTTTTCTTTCACCCAAGTCTGAACTTGACTTGATGTAAACCATTCTGTTCCCAC